>NW_013671084.1:50626-57119 GCF_000517525.1 Limulus polyphemus
GGTGATCATACAACTGACTAGTAGGAATGTTTGACGAGAGATGGAAAGGTGATGCGATCATACAACTGACTAGTAGGAATGTTTGACGAGAGATGGAAAGGAGATGTGATCATACAACTGACTAGTAGGAATGTTTGACGAGAGATGGAAAGGTGACGTGATCATACAACTGACTAGTAGGAATGTTTGACGAGAGATGGAAAGGTGACGTGATCATACAACTGACTAGTAGGAATGTTTGACGAGAGATGGAAAGGTGATGTGATCATACAACTGACTAGTAGGAATGTTTGACGAGAGATGAAAAGGAGATGTGATCATACAACTGACTAGTAGGAATGTTTGACGAGAGATGGAAAGGTGATGCGATCATACAACTCACTAGTTTGACGTGAAAGGTTAGACGAATAACATGACGTTCTAAAATCTGTAGACGATCATAACATAAAAAGGAAGATGAAATCCATAAGATAAAACAGAGGCGGACAAAAGTACTGTACATATAAAGTAAAAGAGATGGATTTAGTCCTAAGGCTGATCTAGATAAGTTTTCCAGGAGATTAAGACGATGTGAAACATTGTGACTGACTATAGTTTAATGTGATTTCCAGGTAAAGTGCCTTTCAAAAGTAACACCAAGCTGTTAACAGTAAATGAAAAATAAAAGGAATGTGATTGAAAAAGATGCTTTATACAGAACAAATACCTCGTTGTCCTTGAAAAAAACGAATTGATAAGTCTGGCATAACTTAGTGAAAGGAACATTTTTCAAAGTTTTTAGAGTAGACCTTGGTTTCAAAATGAATTAAAAGTTTTTTCAAAATCAAAAAGGATCATACAGGATGGTCGGTTTGTCTTGAAAAGATTGGCGATTGTATCAGAAAGTCTGATGAATTGTCCTGTATGGAAAGAGAAGGTCATAAACCTACTAGGTTGGATGGTAAAAGCTTATATACGGAATTGTTTTGTTTGTTTGTAATTAAGCACAAAGCTACACAATGGGGCTATCTGTGCTCTGCCCACCACGGGTATCGAAATCCGGATTCTAACGTTGTAAGTCCGCAGACATACCGCTGTGTCACTGGGGGGCGCTGATGTTCGAAAATAAAACGATGCAGTCGTGGGACAAGGATGCTTTCAAATGTTTCACTGAAAATGCTGGTGAGATTAATTGAGCAGTAAGAACAAATAGCAGTAGAATCGACCCCCAGTGGCACAGACTTACAACGTTAGAATCCGGGTTTCGATACTCGTGGTGGGCAGAGCACAAATAGCCCTTGTGTAGCTTTGTGCATAATTAAAAAAAACAAGCAGTAGAATCTTTATTAGGCATTAAAAGAATAAAATAATAGAGAATACCCAAAAGAGTGGATAACAACGTGTGCAGAGGATCACATCGTAAAGTATAGCCAGTAAAAAAAAAAGAAACTTCGTGGTGCCTGTGTAGATGGAGGTATGGAATACCATCTTGTCACTATTATACTTATGTGTTATTGCTAGTCGAATATCAGATACTGTTATAGGGACATATATATATATATATAATTGACATTGAGTTCGTGATGAACGTGGAGATAGGTCAGGTATGGTTGAACCCGGAAAAATTGGGTCTTTCAACCAGTGAATCCGGAGCAGAGTTTACCAACAAAATTTGGTAGTTTGGAGTTTGTAAGCGCCCAGTCATAATACGAAATTTCTTTCTAAATTGAGAACCACTGTGAATATTCTGCAGGTGATTACATGCACGTCTCCATTTAAGTCGTTTCGCAGCTACAATAGAGTTACGCGCTGTCCTACAAATGCCTCCTCTGTAAAACTGAAGGATCTCGAAACTTGTTAAATCCTCGAATTAGGGATGGAGCGAGGACACGGCCTTATTGAGCAAAGTAGGCTTGAGGTAGCTGGCACGACGCGAAAGAATGCGTGTGGAACTTGTTGACAAGAGAACTGACCGAAGATTGTTGTCATATGTATTTATCTGTTCCAAAGAAGACAAGTCGGTGTTATCATCCCGTAACACATTATCAATTGACACTAACTGGACAGTTAGACCAATCTGCTTTGGTATAATTCATAATATTCTTTCGTTTCTCTAAGTGTAAATAGCTGTTCGTAGAGCTAAGTTGAACTAAAATCACTACTAACCAAGTGAGGAATATGAACCGTAATAACGGGACTAAATTTACAGCGGCAAACGCAGTGTTACGAGTAGTATTTGATTCTGGTTGTGCACGAAACGATAGGCTTAGAATAGAACCAGAAACGTTGTTCGGAGTTAAACGAAAAGGCCTTAACTAAAAAAAAGTAGATCTGTTATGATAATTGATATCAGCCATGGCAACATATCTTTGGAAATTTCTATTTAAGTAGAAGAAGAAATCGAGCGGTAGGGGGCAGTCCAAACATCATTATAGATTGTTGCTGTAATGATAACACGACACGGAACACTCAGAACGAGAATAAGGTTTTCTGACTAGCTTGAGATCGATGACGTATTCGAGCAGGAATGTACGTTTTACATGCGATCCCCCTTAGAGAATCAAATCGATGTAACTTTTAATCTTTATAAACTTGGAAGGTTTAAGGAAAGTTTCATTGAACAGGGTGTATTAAATAGATTATAAGAGAAACAAGTTGGGTTGGGGAGGGGGGTGTAGTGGTCGAATATTGAAAACAAGAAAGTTCAACCCTCTGTGAAACCTAACCATCCTTGGTTTCGCAACTTTTGAAGGTAGTTGTTGTCTGTTAATAAGCACAAAGCTACACAAAGTGCTATTTGTGCTCTGCCCACCAATGGCATCGAAACCCGGTTTCTAGCTGTATGAGTCCGCAGACATACCGCTGTACCACTGGGGGGGGGGGGGCTTTGAAAGTAGAAGCGAGTGTTAAGACTGACGTAAATTACATATAGATTAATTTTAAAGATAGATTTGGCAACAGGTTTTATGCTATTAAAGTAAGTGTCAAGGTGCTATCTATATCACCAAATACTTCAGCCATAACTATTTTGGTGAACTGTAATCTGTAGCACTTTATTTAAGTCATTACACGTCGGATTTTATGACTTTTATTGGCATCGGAACCGGGAATAAACAACCAATCAAAGCACATCCATCTCAGTCTACCCGATGCTATAGAAAACCTGCAGTATCTTTCACAAACTGTCCTGAAGTTCAAAGGCAGTAGAGTTTCGAAACGTCGTTCTCCAAGTTTGAGCTGCATAAGGAGATTGTATAATCACCAGTTTTTATCTACAAGTATTTCTTTAATAGGCAGTTGCCGCCCATTTCACAGTCGACTCATCAAACTGTTTATTTATTTTTTTATCACCAGTTTGTTTATTATCAATGTTATTTATTTTTACTTGAATTCACTTTTCTCCCCAATGGTTCAGTGTTAAGTCTGAAGGCTTAAAAGACAGATAGTCCATTGCGCTTAATAACAAATAAACATTAACTTTTTTACTGATCATTCGGTAGACTTGATTGTTTTATAATAAGAAATAAGACAAAAAACTATTAAGAACTTGGAAGTGAAATAATTATCTTTAATCTTGTGGAGTAGGAATCTTTACCATGAAAAGGAAGAGGAAGAACACCAGGAAAACGAAGGAGTAGGAATAAAAGAGTCTTCTAGATGGCAGCACAAGCGCAAAGCAAGAACATTGTTAACTTGCACGTTACCGTAACAACATAAGAAAAATGTGCGACATAGCAATATATCTATAATATCAGTATGAACAGGTACGTAGTATTTAAAAATCTATAAAGTCCAATATGGCATACCTGGTCAAGAAAGAAATGGACAAGAGACGTGCGTAATCTCGTAAAATAATTAAAACAGATGTCAATACACCACGTTTAGAAAAGGCTTATTTGTTTTGTAGTTAAACTCAAAGTTGCTTAGGCACTGGGGTTATATGTGTTCTTCCCATTGCAGGTATCGAAACTAGATTTTTAGCGTTATAAGCCCTGAGAGTTTCCGTTGAGCTATCGGGGACCATTCGTTTTTCAATGAAGAAAAGTGTATAAAAAGTTATTAGTATTAAATATACACGGTAAGGAATACTTTGGAGCAAAATTGCAATTCATTTAATGTTATGTCAGCAATAATCTATGTGTTCTCTGCAGAAATGCATAAGTCAAATACGTACAATTTCGATCTAAAAAGTCAAAAACTGCAATTCATTTAATGTTATGTCAGCAATAATCCATGGGTTCTCTGCAGAAATGCATAAGTCAAATACGTACAATTTCGATCTAAAAAGTCAAAAACTGCAATTCATTTAATGTTATGTCAGCAATAATCCATGGGTTCTCTGCAGAAATGCATAAGTCAAATACGTATAATTTCGATCTAAAAAGTCAAAAACTGCAATTCATTTAATGTTATGTCAGCAATAATCCATGGGTTCTCTGCAGAAATGCATAAGTCAAATACGTATAATTTCGATCTAAAAACTGCAGGTCTCAGAAGAAGAGTAATCAAGAAATATAAATTGAACAAACTTAAAAACAAAACCTATTGTTATTTTTTATTCTACGATAAGGTATATTGTAGTGAAGTTGTTCATCAGACACAAACGTGAGATTATTTACCCGAATTTCAAGAGTATTAATTTGAGAGTGAAGTACAGAACTGCTGAAAAACAGAACTTGATAATTTATTAAGCTCATAATTCTAGTGTTTTCATGTTTCTTAGCTATCTTGGTCTGCATTTACCATAACAAAGTTGCCCCCACCCCCAGTGGCATGTCTGCGGACTTACAACGCTAAAATCCGGGTTTCGATACCCGTGGTGGGCAGAGCACAGATAGCCCATTGTGTAGCTTTGTGCTTAACTTCAAATAAACATAGCAAAGTTACATGACTAGTGAGGTGAACTTGACGGTTATACGCAGGGTCCCCGAAAGTGTTCTGTTTCAAGAGTAAATAAAACCAAAATTAAGAGTAACAAATATTTTTATTTCTTGCTTTTGAACTTCACATGTCACGCTGTGTTGTAGCCTTCAGAGTGCATAATTCTTCTTGTGATTCATGACTTGCGCACGTTTTACTGACGTCACGACAATACAAATTACAACGTTAAGCGTCTGAGGGTCGCGGTTTCGAATCCCCGTCCCACCAAACATGCTCGCCCTTTCAGCCATGGGGGCGTTATAACGTACGGTCAATCCCACTATTCGCTGATAAAAAGAGTAGCCCAAGAGTTGGCGGTGGGTGGTGATGACTAGTTGCCTTCCCTCTAGTCTTTCACTACTAGATTAGGGACAGCCAGCGCAGATAGCCCTCGTGTGGCTTTGCATGAAATAAAAAAACAAACAAACAGACGTAATTGTAGTGTCCACTGATTGATTGACTGATAACACACTACTGTATACTGGTGTGAGTGGTTAAAACAGGCGGCCTTCAGCCCTCTTTCAGGGAAAGAACTAAAACCGCTAGAAAGTTAGCCTCACAGTTCTAGGTGTAGCTAAGTGTCTTCAACTTTTGTCCCACTTCTATTTTTTTTTTCTATGACGTTCTTCCATTTTTTTTCGCGTTCCTTTGTTTTCTCGCTTGTTTCTTCACATCGTTATTATTTCAGTAAATTGCTTGAATAATGTAGCCATTTCACATGTAACTTCCAGTTTTAATTACTCAATTATGTATATCAGGTTTTTACATCGCTATGTTGTTATATGAAATGTCTGATGATTCCCCGAGTTGCTGGAAACATGATAATAAATAAATGCGGTAACCCTAAAAACATGAAAGAAGATAAATACCCTCTCAGAAAAAAATATCTAGTCAACATTGATACCTTTCAGCCGAAATGTTGACTAATGTTTCTTTTTCTTGTAACATTTAAAACCGGTTTCCTTTGTGTTAAAAATCAAATTCGATAATGTATCGGCTAAGTATCAATCTCTACAAAGAATTCGTTCATAGGCTGTGACTATGTCATTATCACTGCCAAATTTTTGTAATGGTTTTCTAATTTAATTTAGGATTACAAATATTTAAAAGGTTTTTGTTTTAGAATAGCTTAGAATGCATTGTGATGTTGCAAGGTTTTACGCCCTCTATAATATACACCTGGAAAAAAGTTAAGCACCCCCAAATATTTTTCAGGATTGCTTATTGAAAATAAGGTTTAATTTTCATGATGTTGAGCAATGTTCATAATTTCAAACATAATTAAAAGAATGTGAGCGTTCAGGTGTGACATTTAAATCAGGCGGACGTGAAGAAGGGAGCAAGTTGCACGTGGGGAAAAAAACGCAAATATGCACTATTTTCTCGTGCATCAAATCCGTATTTAAGTCCCGAATTTCTGAATGCAAAATCATTTTAAGTAAGAATGGCAAGAAGACGGATATCAGAGGTCGCAGAGATGGCAAATTATTGGCATGAATTCCGCTGGTATGTCCTACAAGGCGATAGGTAGACAGCTTGGCTATCATTACAACAGTGATCAGCCGTTTGGTCAGAATGTTAAGGACCGTCCTAG
>NW_013671084.1:58084-61075 GCF_000517525.1 Limulus polyphemus
TTTTGATGTCATGATATGTAAATTAAAAATTGTTATTTTACGGTGATAATCTTGTTTTCTTGTGCCCAATAATGCATAATTTCATTTGATAAACACGTTTAGATTGAATGGCAATTTATAATCAGTCACAAGAACGTCGAATCTGAATCACTTGAAAAAAACACGGGGGTGCTTAACTTTTTTCCAGGTGTATATAATATGTTTATATATTTCCGTTCATGATCGTTAAGATACACTGTCTTTTTTGCTTGCCTGTACTAGAAGTTGTTTGTTTTGCATTGTTAGGGTTTCAATTATTTGATTTTTGTTCGGATTATACTATATATATATGTATTCATATTTGAGTTTATATAAATAGGAAAAAATAACATATAATTTTAACGGAAATAAATGTTGCAATAAAATCTATCCAACTAAAATCACTTTAATTGTTTGTGTATTTTTTTGTTGCAGTATTCATTTTATTTTAAATACATGTTATAACAATTCTACGAATAATCAACGATCCCTACTTTCCTTTCAGTTTTTTATATTTATTTGTTCAGTTTTTATATGTCCATTGAATAGACACAAGATCTATAAACTTTCAGTATAGCCATATACCTGATAGCTATAACTTTTACAATAATTCAAACTACAGTCAAAAATATATAAAATGTAATCCTTACTTTGGCCTACAGATTGTGATTTTAATTGTTGTTTCATTACTTTTTGTAGCAGCATCCCTACTTCATTTTAAAATTAATAATTTTTTAATAATCTTGTTTGTTTACTTTTTATGTTATACCTGTATAAAGTATATACTTTACCTTTAGAAACTGTCACGTGTCTATCCATCGATATGTAGCGCCGTCTTTTGGGTTGAATTGGGTTTAAAATATATTTAAGCACGTGCATGATATGTTTACTGTTTATAAAAAAATCTGTATATATATTTATCGGAATGTCAAAAGCGGATACCCACAAATCACTCAAGCAAGCTGGAGAAATCTTGTAGTGATAATCTGAGCCACCTAGGTGCTTACTTCGTTGACGTGATCAAGTAGGTAGGTAGTAGACGAAAAAATTGCTGTTTTAAAAAAATTTGAATTGTTATATCGGAAATGTTAGCAACATTTTTATTATATTATTAGTATATATGCGCATAAGATATCGTAATGGTCGGTTTTTCGCTTAGGAATTCAATAGGGTGTTTTTTTTTGGCGCGTGAATTATTTGGAAACCTTGTCGACCCCTACTATTAAGTACTAGTACTTAATAATAAGCACATTTATCTCTGAATGACCTTTCAAATGTTGCTGTACAATGCCCTCTATCGACACTTATTTGACGCCCTAGATGGCTGCTTTTTCATATAAACTATAGTTGTTTTCTAGAAACTACTTAACTTGCCTTGCATCTTCTATATCTATGTGACGTTTCTTTCACTCTAGTTGTTTAATTCCATGAACAAACTTGGTAGAGCAGCAATGGCTGCACTGTGACATGATTTGTGTTTCATCATTATGGCATCTGCCATCTTCACTGACGAAAATAGAGTGGTGGGCAAGATAGTCAGTTAAGGTCCAGTTCTGTCAAATATGGGAAATGGTTGGTCTTCTACATCTTCAACAGTGGTTAATACCTCGGCTGCAAAGGAATTTTTATAGACCTAAAGGTATAATTATCAGTGCTAACCTACCTCTAATCAGAAGCGAAGTAGACTCGTGCTAAATACATATGTCTGAGACACTAGGAATAGAGCTGTTTTCTATTTTATTTATGTTTAGTTGTTTGTCTTTAGAACAAATCCACATTGGACTATCTGCTGTGTCCACCTCGGGGAATCGAGCCCCGGATCTTAATTTTGTAAGTATATATAGTTTACCGCTAATCCATTGGGGGAGGACCTCAGATTTAGGACCAAGAGCAGAGAGTAGTAACATGTGTCAGAATGGAACTGATTTTTTTCCAAAATAACTAATATCCCACCTTGTTTCTTTTTTTTTAAATTATTAGAAAATTAACTATATTATAAATAGCACGAGGATGCATCATATTTTACTGAAGAAGTTAATAAATTACGAAGTTATTTAGGAGTTGATAGCTTGATGATTAACTTTCAGAAACTTAAGTGCTCTGTACTTCAGCATGGAAATACTATCAACTCATTTAAGATGTGTCCATTTAAGCTCTGTACTGGTACATGTAGAGCAGAGTATGCTCGATAAAACTTACTTTAAAGTCATTCAGCAAGGACATCCTACCAGAAGGGAGTTAAATAGGTCCTGGTAGAAAAATTAATGATAATTTAGTTGATTCTACAACTTTGTTACAAGAACAATAATATTTCGAACAGGACAGTTTTTTCGTTTATATATTATAGAAAATCCTCACCCCTTGTGGCCTGTAGACGATTAATAGAAGTCAACCACTATATTTCTTTCATGTGGTTTTGAAGTCAACCACTATATTTCTTTCATGTGGTTTTGAAGTCAACCACTGTATTTCTTTCATGTGGTTTTGAAGTCAACCACTGTATTTCTTTCATGTGGTTTGAAGTCAATCACTGTATTTCTGTGGTTTTGAAGTTAATCCCGATAGTTATTTTCAGAACTTCAAGTTCTGCATAAGAGTTGGCAATTTAACAAAGGCTGTTTTTTACTTATTTAAAGCCTCGCCCCCTCCCAGTAGCACAGTGGAATGTCTGCGGACTTACAGTGCTAGAAACCGAATTTCCACACCCGTGGTGGGCAGAGAACAGATATCCCACTGTGTAGCTTTGTGTTTAATTACAAACAAACAAACATATTTAGAAAAATTAAATTAATACATCCTCTAGCACAGTTAGGACCGGCATGGCCAGGTGGTTAAGGAGTTCAATTCGCAATCTGCGGGTCGCGGGTTCGAATCCCCGTCTCACCAAACATGCTCGCTATTTCAGCCGTGGGGGCGTTTATAATGTGCCGGTCAATCCCACTATTCGTTGGTAAAAAGAGTAGCCCAAGAGTT
>NW_013671084.1:61893-63891 GCF_000517525.1 Limulus polyphemus
ATGTGAGTGTAAGCTCTGTGTTAGATTATAAACTGACTTCTCTCTACTGTGAATGTAAGTTTTGTGTTAGATTATAAACTGACTTCTCTCTACTGTGAATGTAAGTTCTGTGTTAGATTATAAACTGACTTCTCTCTACTGTGAGTGTAAGTTTTGTGTTAGATCAGAAGCTGACTTCTCTCTACTGTGAATGTAAGTTTTGTGTTAGATTATAAACTGACTTCTCTCTACTGTGAGTGTAAGTTTTGTGTTAGATCAGAAGCTGACTTCTCTCTACTGTGAATGTAAGTTTTGTCTCTACTGTGAGTGTAAGTTCTGTGTTAGATCAGAAGCTGACTTCTCTCTACTGTGAGTGTAAGTTCTGTGTTAGATCAGAAGCTGACTTCTCTCTACTGTGATTGTAAGTTCTGTGTTAGATCAGAAGCTGACTTCTCTCTACTGTGAGTGTAAGTTCTGTGTTAGATCAGAAGCTGACTTCTCTCTACTGTGAGTGTAAGTTCTGTGTTAGATCAGAAGCTGACTTCTCTCTACAGTGAGTGTGGTTTTATGTTTATACGTTAAAAATTCTTTGGGTAAAAATGATGTAGTTTCACCGTTCAAATGTTTCATCATTTATTCGATTCTAATAACTGTAGAAGACCCCAACTTACTTTAATGATACAGAAACCGAAAGAAGAAAAGTGTGTTTTTTTCAGCCAATCGTGCTTTTTTTTACTAACTGACCATTCACAGCGCTCTCCGGAGAAATTACTGTTGGAACGTTAACTGTAGAGTGTTATTCAAATCTCTTTCAAGAGTACGCACGTACTTTTTGTCCACGATAACACTTCATTCTTCTTCGTAGTTTTATTAAAAATGTCGTGATTAAAGAATTACTTCGAGACTGATGAAATAAGTGAAGAGTAGGTGCATTTTGTAGATACAGACAAATTCGTTTTAGTTAAATCATGTAATTTTCGGTAATCATTTAACAATGTTTTCCCGTCATTTTTGACGAGATTTTATACTTATAAACAATTCTCTTATCATCGTATTTATTAAACCCGATATTTCACTACACACACACAAAAAAACAAACAATTTTAACTTAAAAATTGTTTTTTTTTAAACTATTAACTGGTTAGGGCGCTCGACTCGCGGATTATAATCCCCGCCATCGAACATGCTCGCCCTTTCAGCCGCAGGGGCATTATAATGTGATTGTAAATCTCATTACTTGTTTGTAAAATAGTAGCCCAAGAGTTAGCGGAGGGTGGTGATGGCTAGCTGCCTTTCCTCTAGTTTTACACTGCTAAATTAGGGACGGGTAGCGCAGATAGCTCTCGTGTAGCTTGGCGCGAAATTCAAAACAAACAAAACCAAAACATATTTGCTCGTATATTGTTCACGAACAGTAGGGCAACATTTTTCATAATGTTGACTAATTTTGAGTGTTTGCCTACAACCACATTTAGTGTAGAAAAACTGACCTCAAACAAAAACAAAAACGGTGAAATCACTAATTTGCTGCGTAAACTACATAGAAAACCCCGGATGTAATTACTGGGATTATCAGTAATGACGATATCGTTGCTCTCATAGTTGTGTGTGTGACTCGTTTGTTACTAAAAGCCCTTCCGTAGATGCATAAATAGTTATGAAAAACGTGGGACACAACCATTGGTTATTCTATGGTTATCGGAATTTCAAAAGTCATGCAAAGAAGACAAAAAAAAAGTCTAGTTAACAAAACTATCTGTTCGATAAAATCAGAAAGTGGTGAATAAAAAGAAAGAAAGGGCGATTAAGAGATAAACAAGCTAAATTCACAGAAATAATTTATGTCGAAATACAGGTAAAACCTGGAAACAGTGCCCAAAGCAAGGCCTTTTGACATCTGTTCTTCCGAGTTGTTAACATACCAGTTGTAGACCCTCCGGCCATCTTCAAGTAATGTATGTTTGTTTTTTTGTTTGTTTTTTGGAATTTCGCGCAAAGCTACACGATGGCTATCTGCGC
>NW_013671084.1:64891-67105 GCF_000517525.1 Limulus polyphemus
GTGAGTCGAGCGCCTTATCCACCTGGCCATGCCGGGCCTTCAAGTAATGTAAGGGGGTTGACTTAACTTTCAGTCACCAAACAAATATATACCTAAAAATTTCTTCTCTTTGTGTGTGTGTGTGTGTGTGTGTTGTAAGTACGGTTTTCGTTCCTGCTGCGTGTTTTAAGTGCTGATATGATGAGACTTCGGTGCAGTCATTAACACATAACACGTAACAGCACAGGCACTAATATTCTTTGTTTGGTTGTCACGCTCTGTGACTTGACAGTAAAAACTACGCTTCCTTCCTTCGTTTGTCAGTGCTTCTTAAGTATGGTTTGAAATAAAGTTGTTATCATTAACACATAACACGTAATAGGCACAGTAACAGCACAGGCACTAATATTCTTTGTTTGGTTGTCACGCTCTGTGACTTGACAGTAAAAACTACGCTTCCTTCCTTCGTTTGTCAGTGCTTCTTAAGTATGGTTTGAAATAAAGTTGTTAAGGGTATTTCTTTGTACCTCCATTTTCCAACAAATTCAGGTCCTGTTTTAAAAAACAGTTTAGCTTGTATATACCGTACTCTTATCGTGTTTCCTTCACTTCGTGTTGATATGTGCTGTAGTTCAACGTGGCATGTTTTAAGTTTTAGTTTCTGTTTTTATCATGAGTGCGAACAGTTTGTTTCTTTATATATCTGAATGCAGCGCGTGCAGAGAGACGCAACACATGAAATTCTTACACTTTACAAACCAAGTATCCCTTATCCATTGTCTCTTGTTTATGTATGTGAATTGGGTTAGGGTAAAATTTTAAAATGGCCTTAATCAGTAATATCGTTTGTTTGTTTTAGAGCAAGGCCGAATTGGGCTATCTGTTGTGTCCATCACGGGAAATCAAGCCCCAGAGTCCGAACACTTACCCCTGACCCAGCAGTGGGACGGCACTATCGTATTAGGATTTAAAAAGATTAAATTTATTTTTTGTTTATTTTATGGAGCATTATGGGAAGATTTTTAAATTGCTAATATATTCCGTATTTTCGAGGAACAAAGGTGTGTAGTAACGTTTCGGGTTTGGAACAAGTTATAAAAGCGTATTCGTGAAGAAAGATTTAGCAATTTTCATGGAAACGTAGTCTTGGTAAATTAGGTGCGAAATTCATGTTGTATTTGAATTTGACACGTAAAAAGAGATCTGTCCTGATTTATGTAGAATTGCGTCCTTGATCAGTGCCAAGCCCAACCCAACCATCCGCCCAGCGACTGTTACAACTTACGAGTTACTAAATAGACCTGCTAGCGAGAGTCAAGGTTCTGCTTGGGAAATAAGTTATACACACTATACAGTAGTCCGTAGCCCTAAACAAGGCCGTTCCAGAGAAGGCGTTGTCAGTTGTCAACTGTGCTGACTTTCAAGGGCTTTCACCTACCCCGTCAGGGCCGCTGCCATGCCCAGCCTCGAGGCCAACCTTGCCCTCTGCAGGCCACAGAAAACTCCCTCAGGTAGGGGGAAATTTTTGTTCTCAATCTCTGGTTTGTGTATATTGTATGTTGTTACATTAGCAACGGAACACGCGAGCAAATGTGAATTATAATCAATGCTCAAATTAAAAAAAATAACAATTTCACAAGTGAAGGTCGACTGTATCTTTTTTTCTCCCCTCCCATTTTTAATTTTCAATTGTTAAAATTTTTGTTGTTTCCTTTTCGCCACCTTCTGCACCAAACAGGTATAATGACTCTTTGTTGAACCAAGAGAAACAGTTTGCTCACGAAACCAACCAAAAATAAAATAATGACAATAATGCTTGCGTATATCGGACTTTTGTTTTCATCTTACACGATCCAGTTATGATTAAAACCAGTTAATTCTTGAAACTCTTTCTTTCAGAGCCACGCTTTTCGCCTGTATATTTTGCTGTGTACATGGTATCGAGTTAAGTCTTATCCATTGAAGATCAACTATTTGTTTAACGCGCACAATCGTTTATCATTTAAGTTAAGCCCCCTCCTTTGAAAATCAAATATTTGTTTAACGTGCACAATTGTTTATCATTTAAGTTAAGCCCCCTCCTTTGAAAATCAACTATTTGTTTAATATGGCAGAGTGTAATTAGCAAGCGTCGGACCACAAGCAGTAGGATAATAAGACCAGTTCCAGAAATGACGGAAATAAAAATTATTTAAGTAATAAACAAAAACACTAACTTGACGTCATTTTTTCCCC
>NW_013671085.1:0-24084 GCF_000517525.1 Limulus polyphemus
GAAATTCAAAACAAACAAACTTGTTTCTTTCTTTTTCCTCTAGGCACTGCTGTAATTTCTCTTCTTGTTTATTTTGCTGCTCTTGTATTGATGCCATCAAGTCTGCTAAGCTGTAATTTGATTTGCCGCTTCTCGTTTCCATTTTTTTTTGTCCCACTCTCTCACACCAATTTGTTACGCCTCCGTTCGTTGGTTACTTCCCGTATAGTTTCTTACCGATGAAACTTTAGCGACACAAGTCCTTTCTTAAATGAAACTAGTTTATTCTTTCTCAATACAACTTTGAAATTCACTTAATTTCAACGGTCACACTATAAGATAAACAAAAGCTATAATTCACAACGAATGACACACGCGCTCGACCCAACAATACGTCTCTCTCTGTCCGCAGTTCAATTACATTACATTGTTGCCGTCACTTCTTGGCCGTCTTATATAAAAGAATACCGTACATCTAGTAACCTCTCGAGGCTTCAGGAAGGGACGTGAACGTTCGAGAATATGACGTGTTACTAGAGTCACGTGACCACCGCTGTCGTAACAATATTAAATAAACACACAATGTTAAAATCGATACACAATTAAAAACATTTCTAAAATGCGGACTACATGTTTCAACTTTTACCACGTTTATCGGGAAGATGACGTGGTAAATGTCGAAACATGGAGAGTCCACAATTTATTTATTTATTATTATAACAGCTATAGTAATAGAGTTTTACACCTTCAGTACCATGACCATTATTTGGGCTTCAGCTTATGGGAGATTTTCTTTGAACTGCTCGGAAATGTATCATAATTCCATTACTCAGGAATTTACTAAATTTTTACTTTTGCTTGTTTTTTCAAGCTCTTTTTTTTTTCCTATCGGACTTAGATCTAGATTTTAAGTTGATACTATCTTTATCAGCGGTGCCTCCCAGCGTTCTCCTCTGCTTCCAGCCTTTGAAATGAAGGCTAAATTTGACCAGTTATAGTCTGAAATTGACTGAAATACAGGCTATTTTTAGCGAAATCTCATGAGAAGGTGTTATATTATAACCGATTAAGTTCTATGTATCTCAAACAATTTTTCCAACTTTCTACCTAAAAGTTGAAGATAATTCTTCTTACCGTGCAACTTACAATATTCATCTGTCATTGGTCACAATTAGTTTCTGCTTCAGGACACATGTATGACAGCTACAACTAAGAACTGAATTTTACATTTGAAATGAAGAGCAAAATATTCTATATCCATAAATATAAATTTTTACAGGGGCCACAAAAACAGTACAAATAGAGAAAAATACATTCTAAATTATTGGATGGATAACACTAACAAAGCCACCCACTGAACAGTTAAAACATGTTTTTCAGAAGCTTAAGTTTTAAAACTTGTATAATTGCTCAAAGAGCCTGTTTTTTAATGTTACAGCCTGAGTCAAATTAAGAGTTCTAGTGTCACTGGCTTATAAAAGGAAGATCGTAGGCTACTGAAGATTTGCTCAGAATTGTCAAAGTGCAAACAAATGTGAGAAGTTTACATTTCAATTATGAATGTAAAATTTCTAAAAATAAGATTTATTAAAAGCTCATCTAATTAAAATAATAATAATAATATATAAACGCACCTAAATTGTCTTGAATATACGCAAGTGTTGCTTCTTCATTTTCTTTTTCACAGCTGGGTAAGTATTCAGATTTCATTTTCTGAAGATGCCCAAAGACTGGTATGGGTTATCAGTTCCAGCCAATGGCTCAGCATATGCCAGCCAACTATTAGCACCCATAAAATTAAAATTTCTGCTAAACCAACAATTTACAATTGGCGTCAATAATTCGAAGCTGACGTGTACAATAGTTGTTGTTCTTGCAAGTGTATAGTCCTATCTACAGGTATTGTGAGAGTATTCAGTATGGCATCTCAGGTAACACAAGCAAATAAAATCACAAAACATAAACTGAAGAAATAAACTCAACATTATTAGTTTAAATTCACTTTGCTGCAGTAGTTCCAAAACTGATGTTTTGTGGAAAATCAACCAATGCTACCCAGAAACAGTGGACTGTATGAGTGTAGTTGCAAATGGAATGATAGTACCTCCAAGTACATAAGTAGTATCCTGTGGTTTAACCCAGAGATAATCTAATGCACTGGTACCATGCAACCATGGTTAAAGAGGCCATGCAAGAGACAAACTGTTTCCTGTCCAAAAAAAGCAGGCAACACTAGTTCAGGCAGTAATCTAGCTAATAAAGGAAGAAGTTCTGATACTACTTTGTAATTATGGTCCATCGGCTATCCAGTTTTCAGCAAAGTGTAGGTGACCTATGGTTACAGTAATGCTTTGGTCACATCCATTGTGCCAAAACCAAATATAGGGCTACCTATAGTGTATTGGATGATGAAGGGAATAGAGGTGACACCCTCCACTGGACAAAGAAAGCAAGTTTACTTGCTATAATTGAGAAAGCTATCTTTGTTCATTTTTCTACTAGATGATCTGCTCTTTCTTAGATCATCATGTTTAGTTCCGTTGCAATTACTCTTGTGAGAAAGGTGTCCAACTAAATGCAACAAGAAAGAGAAAGGAGTGTATAACAGCAATTTCCATTCATTTGTGAAAATAAAGATTTGGTATCTTTATTCCCAATTTGTCCACACACATTATTATTCACAAAAGTCAAATTATCTCTCACAAAAACCTTCAAAAACACCTGGGCAAACTATGCTTTTATTGCAAATTTGCCTATCTAATACTTGTCAGGAAACTTTCACCAGAAAATATCATACTGGAATTTATTGCTAGGAATTTTAATGCATCTGTATGCTGAAAAACATTTGTAATCCTTAGTTTCCAAATATCTAAGTGGATTTTTATTATGAACATTGGCAAGAAGTTTGTACATGTAACCACTGAGAACTTGTGTGTGTGTTTGTGAAATAATGAATCAAATTAGTATTTACATACAAATCCACACTTTCTGGTATGAGAGACTGAATCACTTCTTCCAGATGTGCAGTGAAAGTAGTATACTCTTAATCAGTGCAGAAGATTAATAAGACTATCATAAATCAGTTAAAAAGACTTTTTTTCACTGGACTTTGTCTGTATATGTTTATCTGTGATGCATTTTTTAACCTGTATCAGTTTGTGTGTATTCGTGTACGCTGTACTGAACAGCACAAATAGTGAACCAGGTTGTGTGAACCTTAAATGAAAAGTTTTAGTTACGCTAAATGCTGCCTTCAATTATTTATTTTGTGATGCCAATAGAGAGTTGGGTTTATCAGTTTATATATGGAGGTAGTTACCTTGGCTACTGAGATAGAAAGTGGAACGTGGTTTAGGTTGCCAAGGTTTCAGTACACAAGTCATCAGGCTGTGTGTAAGTGCTATAAACATATATTATAAGCTGTGATGCTGATTATATGTATACGACATTTTACTTGCATGGTTGAACAAGCATGACTCAATGGTTAGTGTGCCAGATTGTGGATCTGAGACTGCATGGTTCATGTCTAGCTACTTCTACAAAAAACATCACATTCCACACCTTAGGGCCGTGGGTTCACCATAAGTGATTGTAAAATCCATTTTTTCAGTCTACCAAGAGTTGCCAGTTGGCGATATCAACTAACTGGCTTCCCTCTAGTCTATCACTTTAAGATGAGGGACAGCTAGAGCAGACATGCCTCATGTAGTTTTGCACGAAACTCAACAAAACAAGTTTATATGATTGTATGTGTGTGGTGTTACACATATATATTGACATGTATGACAGTATACTGGTTAAATGTACATCGCATACAAAATTTCTTGGAAACAGGATGTACATGGATGTTTGGAAAACATTTTTCAGGCAGCATTCATTTACATGCGAATGTCTGTAGAAATTATGCTCGACCAGAATGTAGTTTTCAGACACTGTATCTAAAACTTTCTCATAGAGTATACTTTGATCATAACTGTTCAGTTACACCATTCAAACCTACCTTACTACCTGAATTTCTTATATATCAGAAAATAAGTTGACCATGCATTTTCAATTCTATCTATAACTAAACAAAACCACATTCTTGACTTTCTTTGTAATATTTTTTTCTTTCAACTAGACTATCAAACATTTTGAGTTTTAGATTAAATTGTCTGTTTTCCCTGATATTTGGCAATAATGATGGCCTCAAGGAGTATCCTGAGGTCCCAAAGACTCTAGGAATAACACTAAATCTAAACCATGGCAAATACAAATAATCTGAAAGAGTATACTCTGCTGATGAAATTCTCAATAAGTAAGTCTCTTGGAGGCTGCCGACAGCTTACTTCTGGAACCCAAAGACCCACGAATGAAGCTCATACCAGAAAAAAAACATGAACTGTATCCACAACTAGCCAGGAAAATCTCTACTATCATTCTGGAGCCTTTTGGCTACCCCTTTTTTAAAAAAGAGGGAAAGGACCAACACTTAACACCCTCAAGTAGACCATTAGATATTATTACAAAACTAGTTGTTGTTTTTTTTTATACATGTTCAAAGCTAATCAAGGGCTATTTGCACTATCCATTCCTAATTTTGAACTAATAGACTAGAGGGAAGGCAACTGATCAACATCACCAACTCTTCGCTCTTGAACTATTTTAATTGAATAGTAGTATTTCACCATCATTCTTATAATGCACTCATGGTCACAAAGTGTGAGGCAGCAAGACTCAAACAATGAACTCTAAGATTCACATACTGGCACAATAGGCTATACTTGGCCTTTCACAAAACTATAAGTTATAAGAATGATATGTTTGCCCATCACCAGTAGGATTACTATATCCCAATGGCAAAGAACACTTTCCTAAAGTTCACTTTGAAGAAGGCATTATAAACTGTGAAACCACCATGCAACCTTGAACCCAAAACTTGTCTTACCCCACTACACCTTTTAGCAAACCAACAGCATAAAATATCACTGCCAGGCCCATATAACTAAGTGAACAAAAGTATAGGACCCATGCCAGCATGAAGAGGTCAAGCAAATGGGCCAGAGCAAGACTAATGAACAACAGATGGCCAGAGAACTCCACCAGATCTGTGAGGCACTTGATCTAACAAAACTTAGCACGTGCAAATGATATAACTAAGAGATAACATTTTCCAACAAGAAGTCTACAGCCATGCTGGAAAACCTACTGTCAGGTGTGACATCATGTTCTGGGTGAGATTCAAAAAGTATTTCTTCCCTTTTATATCACCCTCAACCAAAAAAGGCTATGGCAATGATGTTATTTGTCAATCTGTAGACGTTTACTTTCTGTGTGATGACTAGAGTTTTAAGTACATTATTTTAACGAAAGTTCATAGGTAACTTCCCCTGAAGATTAGAAATTTGATTTTTGGGGGGGTTAAAAGATAAAAATATTAGGTTCACCTTCTTGAAAAAAGAAAAATTTAGTTTCTGTGAAAAAAAAGACATAATAACGAAATACATAGTATATTTATAAACACACAAAAGCCTAGCCAAACCAAATAAAAAGCTAAACATCAGGGATCAATCATTCTACTGATGACTCTTTCTATTCTGTAAACTAAAAGAAATTTTGTAAATGTAACAGATATGCACAATACATCTTTTGGAAGACTAAAACTGTGTTGCATGTATCAATAATAAAACATGTTTTTGTTTTACTAAAATTGTTTTACATGTACTAACCATGATAAAAATACATCCCTGGCAAAATTAAACATGCTGTTTTTCTTTAAAAAGAATATTACTAGTGTGTATTTCAGTAGATGAATTTATCTTTGCGTTTGTATGATAAATCAGTGTTAAAGGATCTCAGTTATGATGCCTTTGTGCATTATGATACTTAAACTGAAAATTTTTGTAAAATGGTATGTACTTCTCTGTCCTATGTGTGTGTGTCATACTATATAAGGCTTGTTTGTCTCACATAGAAATAAGGTACCATAGATACATATCTGGTTGGTTTAAAAATTTGAGGTTATAGATTGTCTAAAGGTAAAGAGAATTTGGTAAGTGAAACATACTAGAGGTGAACATTTAATCACCAGTTTTCAGACTTTTTATCTATGCATGTTTGTACAGTAATGGCAGACCTATTCCTCCTTTGGTGTTTCTGAATTCACCCATGGAAGGTGTAATTAGAAAATTATTTAACACATACAAATATATTCTCTAGTAACACTGGTAATATAGTTTTAGGAACACCTGGAAACTATGTCATCTCTATTTTTACTTATGGGATGACCAAGTGACAAATGCACTTAAGGAAAGTTACTTCTCTTAGTATCATTCAAACTTTCTCTGACACTGTTAGCTGGTACATATATCTCAACAACTGGAAAAAAAATTCTGTTTTTTGTTTTTGTATTGTGCACATACGTCACTGTGTTCATCATTTGTCTAGCTACATAAATATAGTTTTTTTTTGGTTTAAACTGACAACTTATGCCAAGTCTTTTCCTTCAATTCAGTTAGGTAGCAAGAAACATAGATTTAACTCCATAAAACATATTTTGAAAAACGTCCAGTTAGAATGGGTATTACTCTGATGTGTGGGAAAACAGTGTATCTGAGAATACCACAACAGTTTAACCATAAGAAATGAGGCATCAAATAAATAATATTGAACAGTTTTAGATTCATTAATTTGTAAGTGTTGTTCAATTTAACTAGATGTGCACAGGATACTGGAGAAGGAATATTGACTGTAATCCAGAATTTATTGCATGTCTCTACAAAAAAGGTGGCAAGCTTTTAGTAAAATGTATAAGTTTGTTGTACCCAAAACCTCTGATGTATTACAAAAGCTTTAGTACTCAAGACATGTCTGTGAATTGCCAATATCAGTCTGACTCTGACAAGTTAGAGTGCAAAACGTTTAGATTAAAAATACTTTTGTTTATTGTACAGTTTGCATAACCACTAAAACCTTTAAAATTGTTATCTACAGTATTTTCCAGTATCCATGTATATAGTATTACTCTTCTCTGCCACACTAAATACATTCAGTCAGGATCTATATATATAAATGATCATATTTACAGCAAGCTCTTTCAATACCATTATACATTAAATCAGGAATTTGAGATTTTGGTTGACAACCGAATTAAAGAATGGCATGTTTACAGCATTAAGCCACCTCAATTGTTCATTTCAACTGAACACTTCTAACAACACCGATGAAATAAATTCTAAACTAAAATTCCAAATAAAACTAAAAGCAGTTCAGAAACAGTGCAAGAAGAAAAACGTTGCTTGGCAAGAGAAAGTACAAGTAGATGGATGGCATAATAAAATCCAGAAAGTTTACAACAAAGAAACACTTAGAAAAGACACAAATCACTCTTCACTAACATGAGGTTAGAGTTCAGAAAATTTTACTTAGATTTTAAAATCGCTCAGTATTGAATAAAATATATAGACAATTGCAGTATTTTCAAAATTACCCCTTATGTACTGACAAAACCAAAGTGAATTTTTTTCAAATACCATGACTCGCTAGTTACTTCTGACTACTCACAACAAATTATGGTCAGCAAACACTACTGCAACTTCTGATTGCCCACAGCTACAAGTTGCCACCCTCTACTTGGGATACAACAGTCATGTACACAACATACAGCTTTTTCACCACCACATCTGTGTAGCAATCAATATCTGAACAAACTAATGGTTATAACATATAAGAGATCACTCAAATAGTCATACTATAATACTTAAGAAAAATATGATGCCTTTAACTATTATCAAAATACACAAAAGCTTTCTTACATTTCTGAGTGACAATTTTGAATATTTATTAAGAGTTGTATGAAACTAACAAGAAGAATATAACTTATTTTTGTTAGATAAGGATGTACCGAGTGTAAAAAAAAATATGATTCCACCATTAAATAATTTACTTTTTTATTCAGTATTTTGCATGAATTCAATATAAAAATTTGGTTGGTTTTGTACTCTTATCTTATAAGCTATATTAGTTTAACAACACATTAAGTTGTTTACTCTAACATACAACAGTACCAACACTTTTCAAAAATAATGTCCTACCATGATGTAACCAACTGAATCAGTTTCACTAGACTAAATTTTAAATATACGCCATACATAAAAAAAATTAGCAACTCCTAAAAACTACATGTTAAATAAATGTAAAATACTTATACTCTCATTTTCAAAGCCTAAAAATAAATTTTCAAAAACTACATTTTACACTGTCACAATTCATTGACAAATATGACAAAATAAAAACTGGATATATAAAAGAACAATACACACATGAATGCTTTAAATATTTAAAGTATTTTTAAAACTACAACCATCATGGTAAATACAGGACTTTTCCTTGTAAATTTGAGCATTATCTATCAAGTTGATTAAAAAATAACAAAATAAACAATGCATCACTGGATGTTAAACCTATTACTCTAAAACCTTCCAGATCAACATATGTTCTTACAAAAAATCAATATCTGTACTGGGTGTTCAGCCTTATTAGTTTGAATATACTTAGAACTTGAAAATCTTTATCTGCACTTTACTCGCATAAAACTAGAAGCTATTTAATACTTAGATGAAGCTAATGACACCAAATACATTTTTAAAAACTAAACTGGTTTTTAAAAATTTTGCTATATAATTATTATAAAAAATATAAAAAGGAATTTTTGTTTGGCCAACATTTGATTCTGTAAATTATCTTAATATTACTCTTAATTTGTAATTATATAAACAGTTACTAAAAATACTTTTCAAGTTATTGACAAATGATGCTACCAAAACTGCAACAAGTAACATCAATTTTTTTATTAACAATTAATAACTATTTTTCTCTTAAACATATAATCATTAAATCTTTTCAATAATAAACAGAATCATTTTGAATTTATTAAAATACAGTTCTAAAGTTGTATATTGTGAAAAAGGCACTTGAGAGGTGTTGAGTATAATGTTATTGTACCTCACATTCACAACATATAAACAAAAGAAATTTATCATTTCTTAAAATGTTGAAGAAATTAGCATTAAAACACAGGATAAAAGCCATAAATAGTGACAAAAGAAGAAGAACATAGCACTAATCATGAATGGTACATAATGTTAATATAAAACGAAAAATATCACTTGGACTGATTATTTTTAAAATGTTATTTCTTATTATTTCAAAATACTTGGTACACTTTACTAATAGTTTAAAGGTATTAGAATAGTGCTTGGTAGAAAATACCACCTGTTTGGTATTACCAGTTCTGTTCAAAACATTTGTCTGGTTAAAACTTTATCACAAAATTTACATTTCTATATTTAGTCTATGAAATTACAAATAAAGAAAACTACCATAACATACGATTAATGTGAAGTAAACATACAATAAGTACTATTATTAAACAATAAGAACTTATAATCCAGTAAACGTGTGGCTAATGTAATTAAATTCACTATATATATATAAAATAATGTTAATTTCAATGTTATTTCATCTACATATATCACACATCCAATAAAAAATTTCAATGTTACCAGGGGATGCTCTAGCTCATATATAAAAGCTGGAGTCAAACAAATTGACAACCTAAGAATTCTGTCACCAATTTTCAAAACCAGGAGATGACTTTTGAACAATTAATTTTTGATGTATATGTACCCATACGACAAAGATCAAGAAATTTATAAACTGTGTAAATAAAATAAAAAGCAATCAGTTTTATTTATATTTATTTCAATAAAAATATTAATTTAACATTGAGCTATTTAATAAATATAATCAGAGCTACCAACACTCTCCCGCACTGAGCATGAGACTCATACATCTGGTCCTATTTTCACTCTCACACACATTAGTGAAAAAAAATCTCATGTTTTGGTTCAATTAGCAGCTTTCTATAATAGATTGTGGTTTGTTGACAGGCTGAATCCAAGTCAACTTCAGCATCACATTGATCCAGGAAATGCACAAGATTACATCATTTTGCTTCATTACTAAAATCTTACTTGAACAGATTCATAGAAGTTGGCAACCCTCTATATTTGATGTTCAACTTTTACTGGCATGAAATTTGGTGAAAAATTGCCAAATGATAGATGTTGTTGCCAACAAAATTAAAAAAACAAACAAAAACCTCTAAATGCCATTTTGACAAAGCCCACAGCCACCCCTGGATAACAGTTACCTTCTTATTAATAACTGAGATTCTTAACAAGCATTGATTCTCAGTGATTTTCTGGGCCATGTAAGTACATATATCTAGTATATATATAAAAAAAGAGTATCTGAAACCTATTCATTTCTTCATTTTTTTTCCCTATCAAACCTGAATATGACAAGATTCATATGACCAAAATTTCTTGAATTGTGCTTATACATGGTGAAAGTACAGTCTGGAAATTACAAGTCCAGTGCAGCTAGATTCTTGAAGTTCATTACTACGTATTAAGACATCAAATCTGTACCACTACAGTAGTAAAACATTTCTTTCTATAATCACATACTTATGCTTGTGCAGCAACTGAAAGTCAATCAACCTATTTGTTCTAATAATGTCACAGAGAAGGTAGTAGAATGTTCAATATCTCACTAATCAACGAGAACAGGCCATAAACCAACTGTACAAACTAAAGCTATTCAAAAGTTGTTTCCATACCTACATACCGCAAATACAAAGTTTCTGTCAAACAAGCTAGATTTTTGGCCTAATTAAATTCTGTTCTTTCTTTAATGTTAATTTCATTAACAGTATTGCTTAGATTGTTTAATATAACTAGTTTTATTATTTATTTTTTAATTAATATTCTTTTATTATAGTATATTTTGCACTGTTAGCTTGGTATGTGGATTAGGGACTAACTTAAGCTTCCTAAGCTGGTGAAACCTCAACTGACACAACAATGCTTTCTAATCCTTACAGGTAAGAACTTAATAACAGTATATCTAATAAGCTATGCTCAATACTAGGTTGATTTTTAGGTAGCTTGTTCTCTTTGGAATTTAATATCAACATCACAATAAAAACTTCTCTTAGAAGCAGAAGCCCTCCACCTCAATGAACAGTTAAAGCTATGGTATATTTAACAATACACTTATTGATGATAAGACAACATTCATTAGATTTACTGAAGATATTTCATGAGCTTCTGAATGCATAATATAATAAACTCTTATAGATAGGTAACACAATAAACAGGTAAGTTTTAAGATATTTCACTACATACCTTTCTTTAAAAAGTGTCTTTAGAAAGCTGTGAAATTCCATATGTTCTGAACATTTACTATTCACAGATATAATCAGTGTATCTAATACAAGCATCTTACAAACAGCACAAGATAGAAATTTACACAGTACACAAGTGTTTTAGCTGAATTAACAAGTGCAATACTTATGTAAAAATAATAATGTTTTGATAAAAAAAATATTTGCAATAAAATCTTCAATGAAACAGTGATTTATATTAACAAATTAATAAAACTTGTGGATCCACAAAGATGATTCTTCCAGTATGACTTAGTCAAACAAATCTTCTATTTACTGACAATTAACATTGTTTCCTATCACTGAAAAAACACTGCACTTGAACTGGTTTTGGACAATGACTTCTGACGGAAAAAGGGAGAAGCTGAGAACCTGTGATGACGATGATTAGGGAAAGCCTCAAGAGGATCCTATATTAGAGAATAATATAGTATCATGAAAAAAAAATATGTACAAGAAGCTTGCTTCAAACATCAATACAAATAAGTGAATTCACAGAACATGAGACAGACAATATAAAACATGTTCACAAAAATACAAGCATTTACATAACATTAATTAGAGAAAATTACTGCAACAGCCAAAAGAATAACTTTTACCCTCTTACTTGTACAGTGTAAAAAAATTGACGTCTCAAGATAATTAGTCACATTAATGAATATTAGCTTACTCTACTAAAAAAATTTTAATCAATACATGAACAATGTAAAAAAAATAGTTTATGAAGAACAAAACTACATCTAACTGAAGGAGAGATGACACTGTTTGGTTTACATTTAATTCAGGATACACCTTGTGTATTCACAGGCTCTCATTAGTACAGAGCATTTTGTGGTCCACACTTCCCAAACAAAGAAATGTCGCACACTAAAGAGAGCCTGTGGATACACAAGGTGCTTCCCGAGTTAAATGTAAACCATACATGTAATATAAAATAACAGACATACATTTAAAAACCACCCACAATGTTTAAAAGCACTAGATGCCTGTGAAAACTTAAAAAGAAAGAAAATAAAGGATCTTACATACCTTTCCTGTTTTCCTTAGTAGTTTAGCTTGTATGAGAAGAAGCTTTGCTCTTTGATGCTCATAACTGGAAAACATATTTTTTATGTCCAACTTTTTATCAAACATTCATATAAAAATTTCATATAGTTAATTTTAAGTTATTCACTTAGGAAACACAATATTATATTTTCTTGGATGGTAATTAGAACAAAATTACCTGGAATAAATTGATGGATATAAATACAAAATGTTTTGAAATTTTGATTACATTTGCAAATCATTCCATAAATTGCACACACTAATATGATTAAAAAAATGTTTCCATGTTTCAAGTTATATGATTAATTTTCAAAAAAAAAAAATAATTATTATCATAAAAATGAGATATGAAGCATGAGTACAAGTAAGTCAAATTAGCATGTACATATACAGTGTGACCGTAAAGAGAAAAAGAAATTTTAAATGATTTACAAAAAAAATTATGGAAAACCATGATTAAAATGCTCATATCTTAAAAACTATTTGTTATAGGGGGGAGGGGATATTTTCACAAATGGTTCATTAAGAATCATAAGAATCAAAGGTAAGTTTGGACAAGGTACAGTAGCCCAAGGCCCAAACCTGAAAAGGGCCCCTATTTTTTGAATTTGCGCAACCCATCAGCTAGAAAATTTTCACCTATGCCATGTTGTAGCCTGACCCTTGGTACATATCACCAGGGTGAATGTAATATTCTGAAGATGTACAAATTTTCTTTTATGAGCATTTCAGTCACAGTAAGGTCAATAAGAGCTTAAAAAACAAAAATGATATATTTTTTATGTTTTGCTTAATATTTTTGTCATTGTTTCAAACTAAAGCACAAGAATTTGTACATACAGTCTTTGAAATATACTAAGTACGAACTACTAAATTTGATAGTAGTTTGCAGGTTTGGAACCTACTCTGTGAAAAAGACAGAAAAATCCAAGATGATATTGAGTTAATGCCAAATAATTTCCATAATATTTAGGTTTATACAAATATTTAAATCTATATCACAACTATAAGTATAATACATACAATGGTAAAGTGCTTATTAAGGATATTAACTACCTCTTTAGATTGTGTCAGTTGATGCAATGAAACACCTAAACCAACATGTTTAGGAGTTCAACACTGTCTCTCTGGAGACATAAATCGATTCTGTCACAAACTAGCGTTGCTCTTATTTCTCTTCCTTTTCTTTTTCATTCAACAATACAAAACTGGCAATTTGAATAAGCTGTGTTTCAGTGTGCAGATTATAGTAAAGATCAATTAACATTGTTCAGAATAGTCCAAACTTACTGAAGTTTCATTTACAAATAGGTTTGATATTTTGGCTGAGACTGATGGAAGCACATTAATCCTATCTTAACCAGTGAGCACCTCTGAAGTGTCGTGTGCACACATATTTATCAAATTTCAAAAGTTAAATAAAAATAATAATCTGAACTCTAATTCATCAATTTTTTATTCAAAAATATTTTAGAATCAATATTGTGTCATTTTTTAGCACATTCTTAGTGTTATTTACAAAGAAAAATAAAAAAAAAATTCAAACTTACATTTATACACAGAACTTACAGGACTTTCATTACATGCTAGGTGCCATGTAAATCATCTGGTTACTTCAGTTAATTTAGTTTTGTAAATGCCCTTTCTACTATCATTTTTAACCTGGATGAACTCAGTCAATACAACTTCCTTACTTGCATTGTTTCAAGTCTCTCTTTGCATTAAAAAACTGAGCTGATTTTGAATCCACTTCTAACACTTTTAAGCATGTAAAAAGTGAAGAAAGTGTAACACGTTACATAGCCATAATATAGATGGTTGGCAATACAAGCTTACTGAACTACTACTGTATATTATATTATTAATAGTGTACAGAACAGATTAAAAATAGTTTTCAAAATATACATACATTGAATTATACTACAAAAGTTTTGTAGTTAGATATTTCTATTAACATCATCAAAGCTATGTAAAAATAAACTAGGTATCTATTATGTGGACATATTTTAATACCAAGCTTCAAGACTCAATTTAGCTGAAATCATTGGGTTGAAACCACCTTTTAAAACTACTCCAGAAAAATAAGTACAGGTCCCAGTAAAATGATTAAACCTGCCATGGTTCCATATTGTTACCCTGATGGACTAGATAGTTAAACCTTGCTTTATGATGCTAGAAACAAAAGTGTTGTACTGCCTTATCCATACTGGATTAACACAGGGGCTGCAGCCTGGGGCCTCAGACACTGAGGGGCATAAAAAATATATACCATATTGGCCCAATTATAAGGTGATGTGTTTTGATTAATAATTAGGCTGTAAAATTCATAGTTGCCTTATAATTGCAGCCTACCACATGCCCCCTTCCCCCTACTCTAGCCTGTCACATTCCTATGCATGCATGCCAGATGGTTGTTCAAGGACATTGCTAATTCTGGCAACTAATCCACCT
Source organism: Limulus polyphemus (assembly GCF_000517525.1). Classification (NCBI taxonomy): domain Eukaryota; kingdom Metazoa; phylum Arthropoda; class Merostomata; order Xiphosura; family Limulidae; genus Limulus; species Limulus polyphemus. Next base: position 14,747 of record NW_013671085.1, read on the forward strand.
GCAGGCTGTTCAGTTATAGTATTGATTTTGCAGGTCTAAAAAAAGGATATTATGACATTCAATTTTTTTTTCCCCCCATGGTTTCTGAAAATGGGGGTCAAGATCGCCCTATAAGAGGACCAATACAGTATATACTTTAGAATATATGTGATAAATAAGTAGCATGTGATTGTTTGGATCAGAATAACATGGCTGTTTTACAAAGTCATATTCAGTTGGAGCAGCTGAACTACTACTGAACTACAGCATGTGACTGTTTAGATCAGAATAACATGGCTGTTTTACAAAGTCATATTCAGTTGTAGCCACTTTACAATTGGTTTATTACATTTAAAAACCATAACTGAAGTTAACAACAGTGTTTGGCACTGGACATGGGAAGTAGTAAAACAGTAAAGGGAAAAAATGGCATATGCAAATAAAGATCCCTAAAACTAACAGCTCACGAACCTCCCATCAAACCTAATTCATCCCTGCATCTTACAAAAATCTTAAAGTTACGAGCTTCTCAAATCTTGTGCTTGTTTGTGTTTACCTTAGAAGGAGGATAGGACAAACTGTGTGTTACCCTAGAAATGAGAGGAAGCTCAAATCATGTGTTGTTTCCCCAGAACGAAGGACAACATAAATCATCAGTATATTCTAGGCTCTGTGTTGTCATCTTAAGAGTGGTAGGTAGTACATATTTTATGTTACTACTCTAGGAAAGAAGGACAGAACAAATCTTGTGTTAGTTAGAAATGTATGTATTCAAAACAATGCAATATTACGTTTAAGTGAAAGGCAATCAAGGACTCCTGTCCAAAATGTATAAAGGAAAGTAGCTTAGATCTTGTGTCATTATTTAAGATGTGAAGACATTTATTTAGACCTCCAATTAAAAGTAATTCATATTATTTGCTGCCACATGAATGTGAAAGACTGTTCTTGTGATGTTATTCAAAAAAATGAAGAATGGCCAGAACTTGTAAGTGTCATCCTAAAGATGAATTGTAGTATATATTCTCTACTGTCACCCTAGACGTACAGTTGCCAAAACCCTAAGAGCAAAGTGAAGTCCAAACTTTGTGTTTTCAAACTAAAGGTAAAGGTAGTTTCAGACCCTTAGTTGACAGCCTAAAAGTGATGAGTAGTTGAAACCTTAAAGTGCACAGTAGTCCACGTCATGGAATATTTTCCTAGAGGGAAAGAAGATGGACCTGGCTTTGTGATGTTAATTTAAAAAGGAAGAGTAGCACAAATCTTTTAATGTTATCTACTGATAAACCATAGTCTGTAGATTTTTTAAATCATCTAAGATAACTTCAGTTAAATGTGTTATGGCTAGCCTGATTTTAGATACCAACTTTCATAAGACACTTGATATTCACCATAAAGCTTTTAATGAGAATTAAACTGCCAACTGTCAGTTACTCTATAAAGCCTAAAGACTATTCTTACCTTGCCTCTTGAAGAATTTTAACCCAGTCTTCACACTGTTTCTCTGTTGAACACAAGAAGATATGTTTTTTCTCTTGATCTTCACAAAAGGCTATAAAATAGCACATTTGTTTAATTATATCACAAGTTTGGAATTATTTCAGTAAATATCTAAACTTATCTAGCTTTGAAATTTCATTTACAGTCTACAGTCAAAAATAAGAAGTATAACACATACTTATTTTAACATGTGCATCATGAGCCAGGGATACTCTTTTTGAGGTGTTTTGGTGACTGTAAAAAAAAAGCATTGTGGAAAGAAGAGTACTGTAAGTTATAGAATAGAAAATGACAAGTCAGAATCAGTTTTTTATTTCAAATTGGATAAATATGTGAGAAAATGTGGCCGTCAACATCTTCAACATATTACAGTACTTAACAGCACCTAAATCTAGTTAAACAATATGAATGAAACTAACTTCTGCAATATGAATTCTAATGCAATAAAGCTTACAGACTTAAACTTCTGTTGTATTCATGGCCTTCTTTTATTTTGATTTCAATTGTGATACAAGTTGTTTTACCTTTTTATCACTTGGGTAATTCATGTCATTGCTATCTTGAGTATGTACTTCCTTGAATCTTGCCATTCCCACCACTGGGGTAATCTGGCCTCATGTACAAAAACACTTCATTGTAGCTCCAAATGGATTCTGAATGCCTCTTGGGGCAATAATAAGAATGCCATGCTTTTTGAACTTTGCTGTCAAAGTAGCGATATACTGCCGCACTTCTGTTTCAGATGTAAGGTCAAGTCTATCTGGAAAATCAGCACAAAATCTCTCAAGCATTTGCCCAGGCCATACTTTGTTTCTTTTATCCTCAACACCTACTATAAACAGAGCCTCAATTTTTGTCATGAAAAATTCAATTTTTTTTTACATACACTTCTCCATGTCTTGGGCATTTAATCAAACCAGCATTAAACTCTTCAGGCACAAAATCATCCATATTATCCTCATTTAATGCAGCAAACACAATTTTAGAGAGTGTCCAAATTTCTGATTACTTTATGGATCATGCTTCATATCAATAAAATCATCACGACCAGTATCAACCAACTCTACTTCATACTTAAGGCCAATTGTTATCATATCTTTGCTACTCCTAGCACCTTCAAATTTGTGCCTTTCCTTTGTTTTTCCTGAATGAAAGCACCCTTGACATATTTGACAGACGGTTTCATCCACTACATCATCTTGTTGAATTAGGTGAATGAACAAAGCTACAGGAAATCAATGATCCACAGAAGCAAATTTCATCTTCATGATTTTAAGTAAATTTCATCTTCATGATTTTAAGTAAATTCATCCTCATGCATCTCGTCAACTACTCTCTCTCTCTCTCTTCATTTTCATCGTGTATGGCAACATCTCCTTCTTCTGCATTTTCTTCATTGTCTGAAGAATTTTTTCCTCTTCCACATTTTCAACAGTTCCATGAAGACCAGGAATGTTTCCATTAATACTGCTCTGTTCCACAGTTCCTGAATATTTGAAATCATGAAGCTCATTATCAACAACTTTTGCTTCATTAAAATATTTAAGATGGCTAAAAAGAGAAAATGTATCTTTATATGAACTTGTCAGGATATCAACAACATTACGCTATAATGTAAAAATTAAAACTCTAGTGCTCTTCAAATCATCATCATTCTACAACACATGAAATAGTTCCTTTGGGGAGATTACATTGTACCCCATATTCACAAAAGCTATAACTGCATTCATTGCAACTGCAAAATACCCATCGATATATCCTTTGACATCCTGGGTCTCAGTGTGCACAAAAGACTTCAACTGAACATTATGCTTTGCATGAATTAAAAGCATACCTAATAATAGCATTCCATTCTGGTAATATTTTCCATTGTCTGACTAAACATACTTTTTTTATAATATGAGGCAAGTCAAGTTTCATCTGCATCATAATATCCTCATAAATCAAAAGAACTGCAAGCCAGTCCTGCTTTGAATCCCCAGATGATATGTGATCATAATAGTTAATCGAATATCCAGGAACATCATCTTCATTATCAGCTTCATCATTCGTACATCTTTGTTCACTTCTAGTGTATACCATGGTTCCATGCCATGACATACTTTTCTTTCCATAGTGTTCAAGTGTCTTCTCTCAAAAATACAGTGGCTCATATTTCATCTTGTAGTCCATTATTACCAAGTGACAGCCTTTTGAAGAATTGATAAGTTGTATCGCTGAACTTGACAGATATTTGATTTAATCATTATTCCCTTCATTAATGCACCACAGTTCCTTCTAGCTGATTTAGTTTTTCTTGCCAAATGAAGGAATCAACTCCTGCATCTGCTTGAATTTTAAGCCAGCAAAGATAGCTGCAAAAAGAACTTTTCTGTGTAGACACTATTCTGACAGAGTTGCTTGCATTTTTATCATGTTTTTGTGCAATCAGGTTTTTCACAATCAAAAATTCTTTGTACTACAGCTCTCATCAATACCTTTAGATCTTGAGACAAAGTTGCATAACAAACTTTGAAAAGTACATCCTCAGAGACATGAGTGGCCCTATTTGAGTCTAGCGACTCAAAAACTTAGCATTTTTTCATTGCTCTTCACTTTGAAGATTGTTTGTCATATCTGCACCCAAACCAAAGAAGTTTCAAATGTCATGAATAATCATGTTACTATTTTAGAGATACCATGAGTTTGTTTGGACCCTTTTCATTTTTTCTAACTTGGGCAACCTCAGTCAGATTCTTCACTTCTGGAACCACATCAAGCAAGCCATCACTTGGCCCCACATAGCTAACTATATTTTCTTTACATTTCCCCAATTGTAAAGGGTTTGCTGGTTGCTTCCCACCTGGTTTCCAAGCTAACTTTGTTTCCGGAGACAGTCCATCATAGGAACAACCACAATGACTACAAGCTAAGCAAACTTTGCATCTGGGCCATTTACATTTATATGATATCTGTGGACCATTCATCCTGTGATCAGTTAAAGGTACAGCAAGTGCCTTAAACCTTAAATGTCAAGCACTCAGAAAGATTAGCATAAATTATATCAATTGACTCAAATTTAATCTGTAAATTATACAATTCAGTGTAACACATATACGTATAAAAAAATATCTCAATAAGATGTGTATGACAAAAAGTGCATAAATCAACACCTTTTAGTGTAAGGACCCAGCTTGTAAAGTTTCAAAAAATTCTGTCAAAAACCACAATGGGTTAGAAATATCTCATCACCAGAAAAGAGTAATCCTGGCTCATGCACGTGTTAAATACATATATAGCCTGAATGAAAAATATCTTAGACTATGTAAAACTTGTTGTAATGTATGTAGATTAAAAATATCATATGAAATTATTGTACCTAAAATGTTGAACAATATCTGATCAATTTCTAAAGATGTACATTTTATACTGGATAATTATGTAGATGAGTGATAAGTCAATTAATATTTTACTTAACTGCATACATAAAAATGTTTATTCTCATACTTTTTTAATTTTGTGATAATTCAGCAGATCTGATAAAAAATATTTCACATAATAAATACAAACAGACAAATACTTACTTATAGAGAAACTGAAGGGTAAATCACTATATGTCTCATGCTGAATTTTGCACTGCTCTATAACAAGCAGTCCAACAGGCTGTTTCAAAAAGGCAAAAGAAAACAGGTATTACACTATAGGTGATACATAATATGAAGAAATATTGCAAAGTTTCTTCTATGAAATGTACACTAAAAAATTCTTATACCATAATTTCCATATACTAAAATGTAATAAGAAATTATTAATAAACATTAGCCTATATCATAAACCAAATTTTAATCATATAGCTGTGACTTTCAATGCTACTGTGAAGGTTTAATTCCTTCTATGCCTGGTTTAATGAGTGTATAGACAAGTTCATAAAAATGTGATTAATTAGTTATTGTAATAAAGTAGAAAAAAAATTCCAGTCATACAAAGTATCAATTTATTGATTTTCTGTACAAAACAAGTTTGAATACAAAAATTAAGTGCTCAGAAACAAATGAAAGATTTTCAAAGGAAACATTTAGTTCTTAAATATTAAAGGTCCACAGTTTGATCACTATTAAACTTTTTGCTGCAGAATTAAAAGAAAAAGGTTATCAGTATTGTGTTGCAACAGCATCATAACCTCTTCTTTTGTGTAGATTGTTTCACCATAACTTCTATAATGTTACTAACACAGAACAAGTTCTCCAACAGACCTCTAATGTCAGCTTAAAAAAAATTCCACACCAACCTGATTTTTACTTATTTTAATTTCTAACAGATTATTCCAAATAGTAACAAACAACTGCAAACTGCATCTCTTGCTTGTAAGTTAATTTTTATAAAATGCTACAGACATTTGCTTCTTATGTTTATTCAAAACAGTAGCTTATTTTTTCCAGCTAGCAAATAAAACATTATTTGGTGTCTATAGCATAATTTAAAAAAAATTAAATTAAAAGTAAAAAACTGTAACTCTCTCCCTTACCTCCTTTTCAATCATAGCACCAAACTCATTCACTCTGAAGTAAAACAGCAGGTTTCCTTTAAGTCTGAACCATCTTTCTTTGTAACCTGAAAAAAATTAGATTATTTAATAGCATATAACTGTTGTTTGCTATAGGTTTCTACAGTATCATGTAAATGTTGTTTTCTTAATGGTTTCTACAGCAGATCATGTCATTGTTGTTCTTTAAATGGCTTTTACAGTATCATGTCATTGTTGTTCTTTAAATGGCTTTACAGTATCATGCCATTGTTGTTTTATAAATGGCTTCTACAGTATCATGTCATTGTTGTTTTATAAATGGCTTCTACAGTATCATGTCATTTTTGTTTCATAAATTATTTCTAAAGTACCATGCCATTATTGTTTTTAAATGGCTTCTACAGTATCATGTCATTATTGTTTCATAAATTATTTCTAAAGTACCATGCCATTATTGTTTTTAAATGCTTTCTACAGTAGGTCATGGCATTGTTATTTTTTAAATCATTTCTACAGCATCATGTCATTGTTTTGTAAATAGTTTCTTGAGAATAGTGTAATTGTTTTTTGTAAATGTTTATTTGCTGTGACTAGGTGTAGAAGATGTTGCATTGTTTTGTATTATAAATATTTATTTATTATCAATTACATTTCGTATTACAAGACTGACCAACAGATGCCACTATCTATGTAGTGTTTTGATTAATACAAATATTAACTAATCCAAGAATTTCTAGAATATGAGTAATGCTAACCCTAGACAAACATTGGGAATATTATGTTTGTGATAGATAAACATGAGTGTTGCTCATATCACGAGTTAAGTACAGAATCAATAAAAATGATTAGTTATTTGTTAAAAAGAGTTGCTATTGTGTAGGCTACTGTTCAAATACTATAGCTACTTAAGCTCAATGTTCAGTCAATGAACATATATACATATGTACTATGTAGTAGTAAAACTTGTGATTATTTTAAGATACATTACTTGTTTAAATACCTGAACTTCTGAAGGAAATTAATCTCAGCAAGTTGTTCTGCTGGATTTACAAACATTTAAACAAATAAACTTGCTTCAGTTTGTATTTATAATTATATTTTTATTTAATTAATAAATCAGAAATCAATTTCTTTTCACACAGTTATGATATACTTATTAATGGTGTGGCAATAGAGAGATACAAGTATTGTATCATTAAGCTGTGATATGATTGTATCGATACATTGTCCGATACAATATGATTTATGTATCTTCAAGAAATTTGATAAGCTTTCAGTAAACGTTACAAGTCTTTTGTACAGAAAAAAATCAAAATTTCTAATAAAGTGTTTTTGCTAAAAATTAATGATTCAATAAAGGAAGATGAGTGTTTAGTACCAACTGTTGTCTGCATTTCTTTTATCAAAAACATTACATGCAATATAACATAACAAATTAACAATAACAAAACAGATAGACAGATGTTAACTTTTTTATCTTAATTCTTTTGCCAGCTGCAATTTAGTTGATCAAACCTGAGAATTTGAAAAAGCACTGTAATTTGTAAAGTGTGAAGTACTTAAAGTACTTAGTATTATATATATAGGTAATAAATTACAGACAAAACTGTCAAACTTTGTTTTGTTACAAACCTTTGGTAAAACTTCTGTATATAGATATGTATTGTATAGTGGCATCAATATCTAGATAGTAGATATGTATGATATCGCTTACTATAACTGTAAGATACGCACCCCTAATACTAATATTAGTAATACTTATAATTATATAATGTTCAACATAATCTTAATAAGTTTAATAAACTTATGAAGTAAAATTTATGGCCAAAAACAACGTGTTCACAGGTGAGTGCTTTACTCGTGAAGATCATTACGCACAGACACAAAGACAGGCGTCACAAATTAATCTTGAAATAAAAATAAGACCATTCACTAGTAAAATATTAACATGGGGCATTACGATAACGGATAAGGCCATAACTTCAGGCATAAGGCTTAACTTATGTTGACATACCTTCTATAAATCCGGGAATTTTGTGATTAAGTCTTCCTTCTTTATCCGTTTTTCCAAGAGCAACAGAGCGGAGTTCTTTATCATTAAATCTCATGTTAACGAAGAAATAATATAAATCTATCTAGAAAATCATAATGTTTTAATAAAGCACGCTGGAAATACTAGTAGTCAAATATCACATCAGAACAGAAGAATTTCAACTACAAAGTAACACTATCTCAGAAGGCTCTTGGGTTCAATACGCCAATGTGCACTCAAAAACAAGATAGTATTATCCAAATCATTATGAAGAACCATTTTGTGTCGTAATAACCGTATCTGTAAGTATTAGAATTAGAATTTTCATTAATTATTTTTATGATAGAAAAAACTTCAAATGTATTTTTATTGTGATATTATACTATAAGAAAAAATAAAAATAATATATATGAATCCATTTGATAAATTTATATTTTAAAACTTAATAGTAATAGCTATTAAGTGGAGTCCAAATTATGAATAATTTCCACAACTATTTATGTGCTGTATATTATCTATTTATTACCTCTTTGTGTTAATATAGAATTTTCAAAACTTTTTATCTATTATAGTGTATGTGTAGTTTTAACCTAACAGGGTGGTCAAGGAATTCGTTAAACTCCTTTCATTTTAGCTACCTATTGTTCTGTGTCAATGTCATTCACCAGTGGTAACTCCTTGTCTGCTCATGGAGAAGATAGCTATGAAGCTGTATTTAATGTATGAAAGTAGACACCGTGTTTCTCCAATGAAAGGTCAGATGGTATTTCACTCAAGGCTACAACCTCTCTTCTGTTCTAATGTGTCGCTGCTCGCCCTGGGAAAGAGTGACGTTATTGTTTTTAATAGACAACGGGATGTTTTCTCAGACTGGAACTAAATGTAAAGGTTTAAGGGAAATATAGTCTGGAATAAAGTATTGTAGATTCAACAACTTTTATCTCTCCAGTAAAGCTGACTGTCTTTCGTCTAATAAGTATATACACACACACACTATAGTTTGTGTTCTTGAATAAATATTGTTTTCACTGTGTGCTTTATTGTATTCCGTCTTTTTCTACCACAAACTCAGTCAGACGCAAATAATTCAGAATTACTTGTAGTAAACATCGTGGTCGCAATCGAATCTGCTGCGGACTTATTTTATTCGCTCTTGAGGGAACTCAGTTTTACCTAAAAATATCACAAGTGGGAAGAGATTTTTTCCCATAAACTGATCATACAACATTGATAAGATTATTATTTTTTAACCATATTGTTAGGACAGCGGAGGTCACGTGACGCTAGTAACACGCCACGCGCTTCTAGAACGTTCATGAAGCG
>NW_013671085.1:25025-26589 GCF_000517525.1 Limulus polyphemus
GTTAAAGTTTCGTTGGAACGAAGTTACGGAAAAATCAATTAACAAACGGAGACGTAACAATATTATAACTGGCAGGCGTCTTTCAGACACGCAGTGTAGTAGAATCTTAACAGACAAAAATAGGATAAATTAAACTCAATTGCGATTGAATAGTTATGTATATTGCTATATGTTAATTTTTTTGCCTATGCTATTATGCATGGATGATGCAAATACCATCTCTACTATCTTGTTTGCATTGTTTTTGAAAGATTGATGTTAGCCATTCCTACATTTACTTCCTTTTTTGGGAAGTTTTTTTCTTTACTTTTTTTGAAGGCAGTATTTCAATTGATATAGGAAAGTTATATTTATAACTAAGTTATAAATACAATGAAGTTCCAACTGTAAAATTTATTATTTATCTATCATTGTTTCACATTGTATTTAAGCTTTTTAGAAGAACATCAAACTTCTGTAAAAACGCTAACTTAAAAAGGCAATTATAACATCGTTTACATTAGAATTATGTTTTTGTATTACTACTAGTTATTAATGATACTTATAAAAGCAGGTACTCGTTTGAAACTGTCACCTCAGTTAAATTGATTAACACTATTGTTTTGGTTTTTGAGTTATCATGTAATAATAAAGAAGCAGAGAAAGAAGAACGAGATATTCAAACTTTCTGCTATGATATTTACAGACATCCACAGAACTTGTGACTGGATCATTACTTCCCTCTCTTTCTTTCTCTAGGTACCATGCCCATCTATGGCGTTGGTCTTCGACTGTTTCCTGTCCAGAACTTGTGACTCAGTCATCATTTTCCTCTCTCTCTCTCTTTCTCTAGGTACCATGACCATCTAGTGCGTTGGTCTTCGACTATTTCCTGTCTCCCGTTGCTCTTACCATATCTATGTGCATTCTAATACCGTTTGTCTGTCTTCCTTTGCTTTGCTTTTCTGGGATTTTTCCTTTCATAATGATGTTTTTCAACACTTCTTTTCTCGTGATATGTATTATAAAACTCCGTTGTCTCTTTGTTAAATTTTCCCACAACATTCGTTTTGTCTTGGCCTTCTTTAGAACAACTTCATCACTTGTATGTGTGTTCGATGTTATTTTAAACATTCGTCTTAGAAACCATATTTCTACTGCTTAAATGCGTTTCTTTATTGTTAGCGATATTGTCCAACATTCGAAACCATAATGAAGGATTGGATGAACACAGCACTGCAGAACTCTCAATTGTGTTTTAATTGTCAATTTGTTGTTGATGAATAGATATTGTTACAAAAGTAAACACTGTATAATATTGTAAAGTTCTGATGACCTATTGAGAAAATATTTAAGATACTGTTACGACAGCGGAAGTCACGTGACGCTAGTAACACGTCATGAGATTCTAGAAGGATCATGTCTCTTCTTGTCAACTCTAGTCTTTTCTACGCACCCTCTATTTTTGTATATATAAGCCGACACATGAAGTGATGGCATAGATAATTGCAGACAGGCAGAGATATAGACGGACAATTGAGTCATGCGCGGTAGTGACCGTAAGTAAAGTGCGTGAATCGTTGTA
>NW_013671085.1:27510-29524 GCF_000517525.1 Limulus polyphemus
CAAGGTGCTGGATCACAAATGAGTACCAGAAGCCATACAGAAGCTCTGTGGGGTAACAGGACACTATGCAAGGTTGTGGGGACCAGTGTGGGTAACTATTGAGCTTACAGGCATGAAGGACAGACACAAAGTATACTTGACTGATATTGAAGACCAATGTATATTAGAAGTGTGTAGTTTACTTCGATAAGATGACGATTGGGAATAACAAACGACCAGAGACGTAACAACACTATTTCGATAAACAGTCCGAGCCATCTCTACACAGGCAGTGCTACCGCCTGCTTGATGTAACCTACACAAAGTATGAAATAAAATAAATAAATTTCCCAGTGAGTCAGCAGTAAGTTTACAAACTTACAATTCTAAAAATTCTGTTGTTTGGTTGTATACATATACGTTGTATGGTTGATATAGCACAGCTAGTCTATTATATTGCTTTGAGCTAAAACATACAAACTAGAAAATAAATATGACAAAATATTCTGTAACATCTGCGAAATTCAGGAATAGCTCAACTTTACATATCAAACATAATATTTCGCTACACCATGTTTCTCCCTTTGTGTAGTGTAGATTAAGCAGCAACCTCCATCTCACTGATTGATAAACCACATGATTGCAAATATTAAAGTTTAAGAAAAAATACAATTATATTTTTATCACTATCAAATAAATACAGAACATGCTATGTTTTCTCTTAACTGATCTAAACCACTTAAAATAATTTTCCTAACATAGGCTTCTCAGTGTTCTGGCTATTATGCTTTCTTGCCTGAAAATTGTATACACTATATCTTATTCACGTACATTATACGCATCATGCAGAAACAAATTCGTATGTGATGTAAAATATTTGTATATTGCAAACACATACTCAAAACAATAAATAAGAAATAAATCATATATACGTTGTATAATACAGACCAGCGATGACATATATATGGTAACTGTCACTAAACACCATTAATGCCATAAGTGATTACAAATACTGTCCACTACCACATAATCATCTTTTAGTGAAATATCTCAACTCTATTGATATTGATAAAAATCAATTGCAGGCAAAAATTAAATGAAACTTGACTTTTACATTGTTATTAGTACAAGCCATATTAGTATTTGTGTTGCTCATTAGTGTACATGTATATTAATATACAGCACAAACTTCTAACACTTTTAGCCATGATCTCTGCTATAATCCTGCCATCTATTTTCAAGGAAACCCACTACAGTAGATATCATGAGAAATATATTCAGACCAGAACTGATGGAGGACCATTTCGTGCTAGTTAAAAATATAATCCCCGTCTTGTACTCCTCGGAGGATGGTACAGACTTTCAGACCCAAATATATGGTTTTATGTCTAAATGTAAATAATCATAAGTATATATATATATAATATATAATTCATAGGTAACATCTGTCAAAGTTTACCATAAAATTCCGCCTAAGGACTTAGAAAATAATAATTGTGAAGGTCCTTCAAGGTATGGATATTTAAAATTCTTGGCAATCATTAAAAGGTACATTAAATATCAATATTCTAGAATAACGTCTAATAACTGCAGGTGTCCTCGTTGTAGTGACCAAATACCACACAAATCCTCTTCATAACTTGGAATGTAAGAGGTGCTGTAACTTCTTGGCTTTCAAGTTTCATTAGCCATCTGTGACTTTAACTTATGATCCAATAGTCAATATAATGGATAAGAACTACTTAGAACTATTTTTGACAGAGGTAATTTATAGATTATAGAATACCTTGTATAGATCCCTTTGACTGACTTGAAAGTGTAGTAAAACATAATTATTTTTGTCCTTGTCCTGTGCGGATATATTTGAAGAGTTTCTTTTTCACTTCAGCAGCAAAATTAAAGGCGAAACGAGAAATAAAACGTAAACCAGTTTTGTGTTAAACTTTATATTGTTATGAATAAATATTTGTTTTATTTGTTACCTTTTGTTTGCATGTTTTTTTCTTTGTTATCCGCAAAGTTATATTTTATTTTC
>NW_013671085.1:30185-40163 GCF_000517525.1 Limulus polyphemus
CTAAGTTACGGAAAGTTAATTAACAAACGAAGACGTAACAATATTGTTTAGTCATTTTATCAAGCTTGCTGCCATGGCTTTAAAGAGTCAGAGTGGATGCAAATTAAAAACAAACATTACTATACTTATCTGAACCCTATCTTCAAAAGCCAGAGAATGACAATTTTATTGTCAAATATCAACAGTGATTTATATATATATAATAAAAAACATCTCTTTTTATCATTCACTCGCAATTTTGATTTAACACTAGGTATTGAAAATATTTTGGGAAAGTGAATTTAAGTTGAAACAGTTATTTGGGTTCATTTCTATCACGTGTGCTAGAGTCTATATAAAAAGTATAGTTAAAACTTAAAGTTTAACGTAAATACTAAAATATTTTTCTAAAGCAAATTATCTCTTTTTTTAATTTATTATTTTTTAAAGTATATTGTTAAACGGCACTTACGGCAGTCGACACTACTAACAAGAAAGAAAAGTTACGTTGTTTGAAGTTTTGCTTTAGAAGTGTTTGGTACGCTGGAAATTATAGTTTCGTGCAATTTATTGTATAGACTAGGACGCAGTGTATAATTTAAATAGTGATTTTGATAAAAGAATGCGTCGAGCTCATCAGTCGAGTAAGTAAACTATTTCTAGAATAGTACTACTCTGTAATTAGAGTAGTGACTTAGTAATACTACTACTATTATTACTATTAGGTATACTAGTACTAGCACAGTCCGTATGGTTGGTTTCGAAAGTTGCTACAGTGTACGTTCACTAACGACACGTCACTATTGTTTTTACCTCGACCTCAAAGGTTGTCTATTAAGTCTAAGCGTAGTATCTGTATTTTATTGTTCATATTAACATTAATAGTGCCTACAGACTACATTAAATTTAATCAAGAATTTAAGAGGCCCTGAACTTCGTTTACTTTTTTTAAAGACTTTTATTTTATCAATAAAGCATTTCATTAGTGTACTTGAGAAAATATCCAAATGACAAGAATAAGCAGGCATAATCGAGCTCTTAGCATTAATAATAATATTACATGGTGTAGGCAGATATTCTATAAAGAGGAAAATGAAGGAGGTAATACATTTGGAGGAAAAAGGAATTTAGGAAAAAGTGTGGAAGCCATACTGAAGATCCAAGGGCATGCTACTTCAGAAGATTTTATTTTCACCAATAATTGTACATTTTGATGTTATCTGAAGATATATGGATGCAACTTAGGAGGTGTTATTGCACCTGCCAGTGCCATACAAACTCTGCCTATGTGAATGTATTGCTGTTATTACAAACCTTTCTGTCAGAGTGTTACATCAGATTTGAGTTTGAGACTTTGCTCTCAGTTTGCTACATTTAAGTACTGTACATTTTAATAGGAAGTAATTGTGTTTTAATAAACATAACAAAAGTACTTAGGTTTTACAGGTTGTAACAAAACTTGCACAAGGTGAAGATATTGAAAATTGTTGTAAAAAAAGAAAACTGATTTCATGAGTTTGTGATTTATATAATAAAGCATTAGTTGAACTCTTTCATTTTCATGTAGAAACAGAAGATAATGCAAAATTACTTGTTCATAAGCAGAATGTTAAAGAATAACAGATAGTTATATGGTGAATATAAAAATGGTGATAATGTGAATAAAAGTCCGTCATAAATTGTAATTGCAGAGGAAACTGGCTGATTTGTTTCTTTACATAAACTTGCTTAATCAGTCTGAACTTGTTGATATTGAATTTGTAAACTAATGTGTATGAGACAAAGCACAATGTGGATACATATTGTTAGAAAAAGTTTTCTATATATAAAAGTAGAACTGATATTTAGGATAAATGCACAGTACATATTAGCTGATGGGTTCATATAGCTAGTTTGAAAATACACCTTTTGGATGATGGGTAACTTCTTTCTATCAAATCTAAGGTAAAAGTAAGACTTAAAGGTTTAAGTTGGATTTTGATATTATGATGCATAAATAAACTTATAATATGTACATATTTGGATAAATTAGAATCACTATATTAAACATGAATAGAATTCATCTGATAATGGTGAGCTAAATCAAAAACATTCAAATAAAAACAAAAATGTGTTCCATTACTAGCCTTTGTCATCATCATTAACTCATAATGGAAAATGTCTGTGGTCATAGCTTTCAAATGTATAAGGGATAGTCCATCTATCGGACAAGATCCAAACATAGGTGTCAGACTATTCTCAGCAGCTATGAAGAATAAGTTAAGGATTAGGAGTTGAGGACTTGAAACCACAATGTCTCAACTCCTATTACCTTTCACAGTCAGTAGCCAGTTGTGGGAAGGCAGTCACCTTTAATATTTAGGTATAAATAAACCACCCTAAGTTTCTACATTTGTAAAATTCCCAACTTCCACCCTTTTAAATATTATAAGATGTTCAGTAATGCAAACTTCCTCACCAAATAAGCAAAAGTGACCTTGTGGTAGAAATAAACCACCCTGTATTTCTACAATTTATAATATTCCTAACCTCCACTCTTTTTTTTAAAATAATTATTGCAAAGTGATGTTAAATAGAACTAAAAATCCTTGCCTTAATAGTTCTGCAATAATTACTTAAACTCCTATCTTCCTCAGTGGATGCAGTAAATTTAAGGGATGGTTTGACAAATGTTTAATTGATTGGGCTGTATTTGAGTTTTTAACATAGATGAGACAGATGAGCCAACAGGCCCTTTGTTGTCTCTTAAATGTTATGTCAAATTTACCAATTCTCAATTTATCATTGTTCCACTTTCGTTCTAATGTCTGTTTCAAACAAGAGAGTGTACATTTGCATGTTTATAAGCTATAGATTATTTCATTTTATTAGAAAAAATCTGTACTTTTCATAAACTTTTGATCTTATATTGTTGAAATTTATGAGTATTGTTAATGTTTTCAGCATTTTCTGATAAGAGTAGTTGATTATTGGTTGTGTAATCCAAGAATGATATAGTCAGCATATGTATAAGATTATCTTTATGCCATAGTCGTCTGTGTTTTACAATCAAAATGGGATAAACTTATATTTGTGCACAGTTAATTAATCTTAGTCAAATTAGATTGCCCTGTTTCATTTTTAGAGTAATCTAAAAGCAGATTATTGAAGACCACAGCAAAAATTAGGTTGCCATGAATTTTTTGAATATCATAGTTACATACTTAATTTCATGTAGGACACTGTTATAAAACATTCAGTCAATTGCTGCAAAATTCCATTATACTTGTTATTGTGGTTAAGCACTCTCTAGACATCTCTGTACTTGTTATAGTACAACCTATGTTAAGTAGTACAATGAGTATTCATTAGACTGATATATCTAATGAAACTTTACAATTAACATAATAGTTTTCTCAATCGTAAGTAAATCTATATAATAAGCAATATAATATAATACAATTATGGCATTCTAACTTGCACTATTGTCAAAATGACCATATAAGTAATAAAAGTGATTGCATAAGAGGATAAGTCTGTGCTTCAAGGCTTTTGAGTGGTTTTATTATACTAGTAAGATCCAATTTACTGCACAGAAGATAAAAATAGATATTAGATGTGGTACGGAAGGCTTGTGCTGTTTTGATTATCTGGGAGGATTTGTGATTTATTCAGTTTAGTACTTCAGAGTTTGGTAACTTATTAAATGATCAATACTTTACATGTGGATGAAAAATGTATCTTCTTATAATGGAGCTTGTGATGTATACATCAAAAACTCGGTTCTCTGAAACTATCATAATGATCATCACCAATCAAAACTGGGTAATATTTTTATAACTAGGCAGTATTTTTATACCTGAGCAATAAATAAAACAATTGAAATTTCCACAAAAATGATATGTTTCAGATTTAAGTAATAAAAATTTCAAAAAAGGAGTAAGTTTCAAATATAAAACAATCAAAAAACAAACTTAAAAAAAAATATTTGTTTTTCTTTAGTGAAAATCTCATGAGTGTTGTAACAGAAAAGCAAGACACTCATTGATAACTGCATCTACAAATAAATACTTCAATAAAATCTACTCTGTGATGTAATGCTATGATGATGATGGCTCATTTTTAAACTAAAATTTCAATAAAATCCTGTTTCTCATGGTTGGTGAACATTACCGAATGTCAAGTAGAAGTACATTGTTATAGAACTGTCAGACAATTCCAGAAAAGGCCAAAGGAAATAGTAGTTATACCTGTCCGGAGGGCAGGTATTTTTCTAGTTTACTTAATTACATGAGGTATTGTAGATAAATATTAATCAGATTGTAAGAAAATATTTATGGTAAGGTTGTGGTGATCAATCATTTTAATGGTTAATAGCCTATATATAACTAGATGACCACATAAAAAATATAACGTTACTTACTTATAATTAGACTTAGGTGATAATATAGGCTGCTAACCATGACAAAGACTGTAATAAGTGTGTGTAGAATAAGGTATGTATATTTGATTTCTCAGCTGTTGATATAATTAATATCTGACCAATACAGCTACCTCATGATGAATTCTGAAACTGCAAAGAAACGTATGAAAACACTACAAGGTTAAAATAATCATGTGGATAACTACAGGTCACATTATAAAATACTACAAGGTTAAAATAATCATATGGCCTAATACAGGTTACACTAAAGGTTTCTATAACTGAAACATTGGCCACCTACTTTTTCTTATAACAGTTTTAATCATTTCTTTGTAATGTCAGGCCTATAGTTACAAGTTTATTAAAATGTTCTTATAAATTTTTTGCAAATATTTTGGTTTTTTTAGAGGTATAACTGATTCATTTGTCTAAAAATATAGATTAGAAATATTTTCATTATTTAAATTGTATCTGTTGAACAAAGATGGATCACCATACTCGCAGTACTCTCGAGATGCTGTGGAAGAAGAAAATGAAGAGATGGTTGAAGGACTAAAGACAAAAATTACTGCCCTAAAATCAGTAAGTTTCATAAATATTTCAATAGCTTAAGTACCTTTTTATAATTTTATGTGAGAAGATGTTTGTTTTAAGAATATTTTAAATTCCTAGTTTAAGATTTCTTCTTCTTTTAATGTAATTATTAAAATATGGTAGTTTTGAATAAATTAATGGTTTTATAATAATCAGTTGTGATTACTGATAATAATCTAGCGTTGATATTTATAAAACAATCAGTTGTGATGTAGGTGTATCACCCTTACCAGCTAATGGCTGCCCTTCTTATTCGTGGCCATCACATTTATTTTTCGCACCTATTTTACAATCAACATGTTTAAACTCACAAAGATATGAAACTTTAAATACCCAGCATAATGATGATATTTAAGATGATAGAAACTGATAGTTTTGGGTTTAAGTTCTAGTCTGAAAATTATCAATAAGGTTCTATTTAATGTCCTTTGTGCATTATATGTACTTAAGAGTTTTTTATAACTTATTAACAACTCATATTATATGTGATATTTTTTTTAGCTTTCCATAGATATTGGTCAGGAAGTAAGAAGCCAGAATGGATTACTGAGAGAAATGGTAAGATTGTATTGTTTTATTAATGCACCAAGGTAAAATATTTATTTTATGTGTAAAACAATTACACATGTAGTTGTGTTCTAGATATTAACTAAAAGATCATTACTTCAAATACTGATGTTATTTAATACAAGTAACTACTGCTACAAATTTCTGTTCTTGCCAATAAAGAAGCTTATGACTTTTTTTGTTGATGAGATTTTCACAAATATTGCTGAAAACAAGTTATCAAGCTTAGGTTTTTTATTATTATTTTCAAAAGAAGCAGAAAGAGTATACAGTTGTACAAATTTAAAATATTGGGCAATTTCATCTTCATAGTGGAGTCTTGCACTGCATACTCTGTCTTGTTGCTGAAACAAAGTCAGTCTTCTATAAAGGCAACGACTTTCTTTATAAAAAACAAACAAAAACTTTCACATTGTTTTAAAGACTCATTTTCTTCCATTTAATTTGATATCAACAAATTGGCCCTTTTATATACTGTTATAATTTTGATTGTACCTATTACATAAATGTGAAAAGAAAATGAACAGTTGGTTACTCATCTCTAATCACCTCAATTTTCTATATCTAGTACATTAAACAGTATTTTAACACCACAAAACAATGATAAAACTACAAAAAAAATATAAGCTCCTACATTGTAAACTTGGATAGCTTAGTAGGTAATGTCTAATAAAATACTTTTTTTCTAGTGAAAAATAACTTTATCACCATTTTAATTTGCAAGCTTTTGTAAAAATAAAATTGCCAAATAAATGCAGATGGTTAAAATGGCAGTCTACAGCACAAGCACTGTTTATGTATTAAATTTAAAACTTTAGTTAACTGCAAAATATTAAATATTTCAAAAATATAGTTCCTTGATCTTTGAAGTTGGGAGAATTTTGCTAACCTTATAAACTGGGAATACTTTTCACTAAATTTCATTACGCTTGTTTTATTTTTTCCATCTGTTAATGTCATTTAGAAACTATTGTGTTGCTCATTTTTGTGACGAAAGTTAACTTGCACTTTAATGTGATTTTATTTTATATTCTACAGGATGGTGACTTTGATTCCTTTGGTGGTATTTTGTCTTCTGCAATGGGAAGATTGGGCAAGCTTTCAAAAGCTGGACACAATAGATATATTTTTTACTTGCTATTATTTTCTTTCTTTGTATTTTTTGTAATATATCTTATTCTGAAATTCAGATAAAAATGGAAAATTGTAAACCACCTTGTGAATAAACTGTTATTGTTCATTATTTGTAAAATGAAACTTTGTAATATATATTACATTTTAGCAGTTGGTGATGTTTAGCTAGGATTATTAGACATTCCAATTCTTAGCCTTTTCCTTTTTTTTATCCTGTCAGAAACCATGAAATTATTAAATTGTCCCAATTTCTCTGTACTTTTATGCACATTTGAAATGTAAGTTTGTTGTTATATACAGGTCCTGTAAATTTTATTTGAAGAATCACCTGTGAAAGACATATCACGTTATCTTAGCCAACCCTGTCCTTGGGCAGTTGCAGGTATTGAGATTTGAAGACTTCCCCAGTTGCAAAAAAGACTAATTTTTTTTTGAGAACATTAATAACAACTTAGGCTTGTTTTTATTTTATTTATTTATTTATTATTATTCTTCAACTAGATAAGCTTTTAGGAAATTTTGTTTATCTGTGATTTTAAAACATTATGCAATAAACATCAGACTATTTACCAAATGGTAAAAAATGTGTTATTGTAATTTAAATTGTTTCAGAGCCATTAGTGTCATTCCATATGGAAATCTGGTAACCCTATTCTTAAGTCATTCTCAACAATTTTTAGCAAGAAAAATTAGCATAAACTGATTATAAATTTCTTAAAATTTGAAACATCTATTTTAACCTACATACAAACTTGAATAAAAATATTTTCATAGTACTATGTGTTAAATCGTCAAACATGCTGAGAAGATGTTAAAAGTTGTACAAGTAAACATAATTTTAGTGAATTGCTTCATTAGTGCAGTAGATAAACTAATATTGATATTATTGAATACAGTTTTTACATTTTCTCTATAGGTAATGAGAAACAAAATATTTACAATGATGATGATGAAGACAAGAGTATTCCTGGTTTCACTTTGGATAATTAGTCATACCTGCAGTAGCGACTTCAACATATTAAGTACTTGTATGGTATTTGAAAAATACCGTTTTTTTTTTTATATTAGCTTAGAAAGGAGAGGTAATGTAAATGTTTGAAACACGTGCACACGTTTAGTGGTATGTTGCACGTGCACATTAAAATAACTATGACATGGTACAACCTTATTCTCACTTGTCATACATCATTCATTTTTGATGCTACTGAACATTCCCATAGAATGTGTAGCTTATGAATATTTGAATATTATATTAGTGATCTCTCTAGTGATATTAATTGCATAGAAGTATCTGGAAGCTGCGTGTTCTGTATTTTACTATATTGGTGATGAGTAACATAATACTTACAGTGATGATGAAGCCAAGAATATGCCTGGTTTAACTTTGAATAATTAGTCATATTTGTTACTTAATTTATGACTAAGAATTGTGCTAGGTAATTAATTAAATACAATTTTTATGAATAAACAATAACACGGTATGATTAATAATAACTATCAGTATTTAGCAGGCCCATTATTGATTTTATAATAATAAGAATGTATAATAGCATTTTTCATGTATGTATGTATATATATATATATATAAAGGGACCTGGTCAGCTATAGCTGACTGTTAAATCCACCCCTGGTCAGGGGTGGTCTGAGAAGAGGCACTGCCATCCAGTCAAATACATCATCAGAGATTGTGAAAAGACAATAACCTGAAATCCAAAGAAGTCCTTCCTGGAGTTAAATCATTACTTTTCAGTGCATTACAAGGAAGAGTGACACAACACTATATATTTTTACATTAAAATGTCCTACTTTATGGCAAAATATAGTTTACAACGCAATCTGAGCAAATAGTGTTAAATATAACATTAGCAAAGAGTGTTTTAAAATGAAAAATCATACTAAATATTTGAAGTAAATGTATCTAGAATGATTTATATCACAAATGAATTAGGTTAGTGAAAAAGGAAAAATTGAACATAACAGAACAAGCAAGTTAACACACAAAACAGTTGGTCCACATTATCACTGGTCAGTTTCTGGAATATTCTAAAAGTCAAAAAGAGTTCAATTAAAACACTAACAAGATGGCCTGGCATAGCCTGGTGGTGAGGGTACTTGACATACAACCTGCAAATCGCAGCATCGAATCCCATTGCTGAATGTTTCTCTTTTAGCCATGGAGGCATTATAGTATAATGTTCAGTCCCACTATCCATCGGTAAAGAGTAGCCCAAGAGTTAGAAAGGAGTGGTGTTGACTAGCTGCCTTTCCTCAAGCCTATTACTTCAAAATTAGGAATGGATCTTGCATGAAGCCCTCAAGTATGTTTGTGCAATAATTCAACAAACAAATCGAAGACAGTCATTAAAAAATTTGAACAATTTCTTGGAAGACTTTTAATAGTCAAAAATTTCAAATAGTTCTAATTTGAAGTACTTTGTGAAATAGGTATTACATTTCAGATACTACACCATGAGGCACATGATTATTATTAACCAAATAATTTGTCTACCAAACAATGATTTTAGTTTCTTAGTATAAATTGCAGCTAACATACTGTTAAAAAGAGTCATAATACAAACATTGTGCTTCAAACCAATTGTTTTACAAAGATAAGCATGAAAGTAAAATGAAAAATGTATTTTCTACAAAATTAAATTACATTTTTTCAAATGTACTTCAAGTGTTATAGATAATACAACAAATGAAAAAAAAAGTTTATTTCTACCCAGCTTCCAACAAGAAAAAAAGCTCAAATTCAACTAATACAAAGTGATTTAAGTTTAAATAACAGTGACCTTATTTCCATGTGATCAGCTCTGCATTAAAAGAGTTGAGTGTAGGATTTATCTAAAATTTTGTATTAACTCAGCCAGAGACATGGTTTTGGGTTCTTCAGTCTTCTTTGTTCCTCAAGCAATTTTTAGGATTCATATTTATTTTGTTCACTGCATATAAACAACAGTTTCTCAGAAGCCTTTTCAGATGCTACATATATGTACAAGTCTCTGTATTACCCCTGAGAATGTGCAATATCTCACTCCAGGAGGATATGATCCAGAAACATTTGCACAAATGCTTTTCACATTACGAATATTTAAACAAACATTTTCTTTAAAGAATATGAAGTTCCTAAACTTTTACATGCCATAGTACACTCTAAGGAATGATAAATCAAACAAATATTTTGCATTTATAAAACAAATACTGACCTTTTTATATATGTAGGTGTACATTTATTTAGAGCCACAGGAAGACTGCAGTTAAAAATGATAAGTATAAGCCAAATAATTGATCCACCTGCA
>NW_013671085.1:40878-55684 GCF_000517525.1 Limulus polyphemus
TGGCCTGTTTAGTAATAGTCACTACGTCTGTGAATCATTATTAGAGTTGCCAACTGTTGAAGTGTTCAAAAGTGTCCTAAGCCATGAGCCATCCTTTATGGATGTACCCTTACAAAAAAAGTCCTACTTCAAGATGTTCAAGAGTTGGCAAGCCTAATCATTATACATATTATGCATAAATACAAAGTTTCATGTACATACAATTATAATTATTTTCACAAAGTATGTACAATTATGGAAGGTTAACCAAACTTTTGTATTATATTATTTAAGTGGATTATTTTCTAAACATAATCATGAAAAGTACACATTACTTATTTTATTTAGTATCATTTGTATTCCTTTAAAAATAACACATGACTAAACAAAACGTAACATCCAAATATTCATAAATCTTGATGGTTAGATTAGATTTTGGTGCATAAAAGAAAGCAGAAATGTACTTCTGTTTACATCAAAGCTAGACTTTCGTAACTGTTATAAGCTAACAGAAGTATCTTACTAAATTTAACTGTAAAATTTATTTCATTTGACTTAAAATGAAATGTTTCTTTCTCACCAACAATGTATTCTTAATTGCTACCAATCAACACAAGTCAATTATTAAGCTTTAGACACAACATAGTCTTCCTCTATAAAATTAAAGTTTTATGTCATATGATGTCCCAGGGAGTTACTTATTTAGAGAATGATCATAGGTAAAACTTCAATGTTGAGAAAATAGCACAATACAAAATTTTAGGTAGGAAATAAACAGTAAATGAGAGGATGAATTATGAAGCAATCTGGAAGAAATAATAAACTAGAATTCAAAATTGTAGTTTTATATATGTAACATGTAAATAATGAACATTATGAAGTTGTTCAAAAAAGGCTAAACCCAACAGTTAGAAAACATTGCCACTTCTAAACGTTAATAATCCTCTTCACAAACAGTGCATAGAAGTTATATAAGAATACGTCAAAAAAAATTAAAAATATCCATCAGAGACAATTTAAGTAACTGAAAATAACTTTGTACCTTTATGTATAATAACAGAAAAGGAAATCTGTACTTTTATGAACCCTATGAGTAAAAACAAATATGTTTTACACAGATGAAAAACAAAACAAGGATCTTTTTATGACCTAAATGTACAATTTTTTTGGGCTTATTTTGTACTTTAACCATAAATTAAAAAAAACATCAAACTGTAAAAAAACAATGATACAATGTTTAGGGTTTCAGTTTCAACCAGTACATATTACGAGTGCAACATCAACCTCTGGGACCCACTGTATGGAAGTGGATCACATGCAATCTACACCAGCAAAACACAACCACCATACTCTCTACTGAATGGAAGTAATCACATTCAGGAGGTTACCTCCGTGGTCCACCACCCCAGTAGCTTAGAACTGGAAATTGTTAAGGACTCCCATACTCCATTATAAGAACAAGGGAGGATAAAATGCAGTGGAGAGTCTGAAGGAATGCCAACACCAAAGACAGGCGACCCCAAACCCTAAACTGAAAAGCAGACTACCCCCGATTTATTTAATTAAAGGGATGGGCAGCTATCCCCTTCTGCTTTACCCACGTAAGTCCATAGGTGAGTATGATCCGGAACAGGCAAATTAATAAAACAAATATATCACAAGGAAAACCTAGTAGCAATCTTGTAGACCACCCCATCTCAACAGTGTGTGTTATTGGCCATGGGTATACTGTTTTTTATTATTTCATTTTGGCTGTACAGTGCAGATTCGAGATATAGAAAGCATAATTAGACAGGCAACACTTGCCACTGAGCAGGTTCTGAATCCTAAATGAGACATACCCTTGGAGGAGAAAATCTATATTGAAAAGATAACTTACCCAGTCACAGCCACACTGAAGTTTGAAGGTACATCTACAAAGAAGAAGCAGCTACCCAATAAAGACAGTGGGAGATGAACATATGAGAAGTAGGCCACATTCCTGACTGAAGAGTTTCCTCCAATCCTCTCTTCGTTGTGCTGTGCTTGATCAACCATCAATGCAGATAGCCTGTAAGGTAAGGAGGAAGGGTAATTGGGGAGTCCAAGGGATCTTAAGCAAGATTCCATGGGCAGTGCAGAGACCAATGATGGGAACACATATAGACAATCCAAAGGAATAAGGGCTGCCAAAGAAGCCCAAGTCCTCAAAAGTGACAGAACCTTTTGTGCTGAAACCGAGGAAGCAGTAAATACATGGAGAACTGAAAACACTATCAAATGGACAAGAAGTGGAGAAGAATGGCCCAAATGAAGGGGGGTGTTGAAAAATACACTCAAGTGGAAAAGATTATGAGTAGGCAAAAGGAAGCTTCACCAACTTTAGAATCTAACCAACACAAGCTGATATTGTCAGCAGCAGACGTGTGTGTTGAGAAGACTACACTTCAGAAGGAGCTAATAGGAATGAGTCATCCAAGTAATGGGTAAACACACCTCGAGACCATGCAGAAGTTGGGCAGAAGCCATGACCACCCAATAAAATACATACCTGAGAAAGCTTATCCAAAAATGCAGAGTTAGGCCTAGTATATCTCATAGGAGATCCATGTGAAGATACAGCAAAGTTAGGAGGAGAAAAAAAAAAATTGTCAAAATCCTCCTCGTCGTGAACAAGTTTGGACATTGCAGGAAGAACTTGAACACTGTTGGGGGAAAAAGGAAGCCTCATATAATGATCAATCTCCAGACAATTGATAGCCGAAAAATCCTCAATCAAGACTCCCAGACCTGAAGCCAGTAATGGTACTTGAAGTAGTGGTAATAATATCAGGAGTCCTAAAATACAAACTTTGGAATCCATCTTATACCATATAGTTGAAAATGAGTAAAACAAAGGTAAGTTATCATGGCAAACTACTACAGAAAAACTAACTGTAGCAAACGAATAAATCAAGTAAATCATTACTTTGCACAGAAAAAATTAAATGAACACTTGAAAAGAGCACAACTGAAAAACATCTGCACTAAATCACTGCCTAACAAGAAGTGATAGTTCAGTAGAATCGAACAGAGGGAGTCACATGCATCAGGTGTCACACTCCTATTGGTGGAGGGTTGTCGCATAATGATTTACATGTGAGATGCGGTTAAACCACATTGATCATGGGTTCCGTGAGAGATCAAGGCTTGTGGCATGCAAAAAAATGCATATAGAGGACAGCACTGAACAAGAATAGTATACATGCGAGTGGAGGTTATGTACTGTATTGGAAAAAATACCTTTTTTTCTTTTTTTTACTAGAATGACTACAAGTTGTAACAAACAATTATAATTACTTTTTGTTAGATATTGAGGCCTCTTAACTTTTCACAACTGCTTTAATTTAATTTTAATGCTTTTTAACCATGTATAACTACCTGAAAATTAAAGCAGAGTAAACAAATGAATCAGATTATATAAAGCACGCCTAAAATGCTCATGTATTATGTGATGACCAAATAATTTTTTTAAGTTTTCTTATCTAACCTAATAAGTTTTAATTTTTGAATCTTAGTTACCTTTGTTAAAAAAATACATCAGTAAATAAAAAATATGTATTTTAAAAACAAGAAATTTAGAATTTATCTTAGCTCTAGACCGTTTGACTTGAATACTTGCTTTCCTAAGCCTTATTTTTTCTATATTGGTTGTCCAAAAAATAATTCATATAGCTTTCAAATATGCATTTTAAAACATAAACAATAATTCAAACAATAATATAGAATGCTCCAAGTCTATTGTAATTTATCTGGCTCTCTAACTAACCTATAAGTAGGCTTAAAAAATTCATTTGTTTTACTGGAACAGTGCTTCAATATACATACAATAAAATCTGCTATGGGAATGGTGCCTTTTGCCAAGATAAATTAGCATACTGTCATCATAATCACATAGTTTACAAATGACCTTTCTAGTGGTTATAAACATGTACCATTGACACGTAGTAGGCAAAAGTAAATAAGTGATTTCACAAGCATGAAGAGTTGGGAAAAGCTTCTGAGGTGGATGTCACAAATTCATTGATAACTCAGAAAATAAAGGTGATGAAAGGTTCTTGTTTTAAATTATGGCCTTTCAATATATGTAGTTGGTGAATCTACTTGATGGACATTCTGAAACCCATATAAGAGAAAAAAGAAAATCTATAAAATGAAATTCAGAGCAGTGAAGCATCACATGACACAGAAAAAGTAACATTAAGACCTTATTTAAATATTTCTTTTTTGAAATTAAGAAATAAAAACTTACATTATATTATAAAATTTGAATCATGAGTCATGTTTTAATGCCAAGTTTATTTACATACGTTGATAATAAAGTTGTTTTATTAAATCTTGTATGTAAATCTGTAAAAATGTCATGGTGTGCAATTCAATCCCCCTTCTGTACACACAGAGTTAAAGTTATCAAAAACTAAAATAATGGAAAAGTACAGTAATACCAATTAGCATGATTCAATGCACACAAATTTAAGTAGTAATTATTGTTGCTATCATGTTAAGAACAATTCTTTAACTTTCAATAATATTAGATTTAGTTTCTCCTCCATGTCCTCCCAAAGCTCGAAAACCAGATATGCCATACTCTGTTGCAAATAGATAAACATCCAACGTTCTCTCGGTGCAATCTCCAATGAACCTTACAAAAGGTCTAACATCCCCTTCATTAGCCAACTGAAGGTACTGATAGTACAAGTAGCGGTCCTGTTTTCTCACAATAACTGGAGGATAACCTGCTCTCATCAAGATTAAATTCATAAGCAGTCGAGCTGTCCTGCCATTTCCATCCACAAATGGATGAATAAATACAAGTTTGTAATGAGCCAAAGCTGCATACTTTACTGGATGAAGTTTCATAGTGTCATCTGAATTAAGCCAATCAACCAGATCTTCCATAAGATCAAACACTTCAGATGGTGGAGGGGGAACATGTTCACCAACATATACTTGAGATCTTCTGACTGTTCCTGCTTCAACAGGATCTACATGGCCTAAAACTCTCTTATGAATCTCTAATATATCATCAACTGTAAGTGGCCCAAGTTTAGTAACTAATGTGTTATTGATATACCTCAATGCTGATTCCAAGCCAATGATTTCATTATGTTCCATAATACTTTTTCCAGGAACAGCCATTCTAGTTTCTACTACCATACGGGTTTCAGCTAAAGTCATTGTGTTTCCCTCAATGGCAACTGTATGATGAATATGCTGAAAGTATGCTTCTTTCTTCATCCTTTTTAGTGATGAATCATTATCTGGAAGTTGAAAGAGAAGATTTCGTTTTCTATCGATTCTGTCTAGTTGTTTCTGGTCAAGTTTTTCAACCACTGGAAGAGTACGACATCTGTTGACAATAGCTTTGGAATGCTCAGGGGATATGATGAGGGCTCTTGTATACAAATGATTGGCTTTAATGACATCTTTATTCTGCTCCTCAATGAACTCTCCATAGTGCGTAAGGATGTCTGGATGCAGAGGATCCAAAGCCATTGCATGTTGGAACAATTTCAGAGCTTTCTCTGTTTTTTCAGCATTTTTCATGTGAAGAGCCATATTTAGAGATAACAATGCTTCAGGTTCTGTGTGAAAATAAAATATATTAATAAACTTTACAATAATATGTAATGTATAATATAAATGTTCCTCTGGAAACAAGATGTACAGCATTTTGAACAAAAGTTTACCTTATGAACTCGTAACTCATCAAACACTCAAAAGTTATAAAATATACATGTTAATATTGAAATGTGATTTTCATTAAATTATTTTCAAACAAAATGTAGTAACTTTGTAAATTTAGCCAAAATCTTTTATACATCATTAATTTGATCAAAAAAGCCATTCATTATGAAAAACAAAAAAATAAATGAAGGGCTTCATAGAAATATAGCTCCCAGTCTTAATAAACTTCTCACAAAAAAGGACAAAATTTAACACTGAGAAGTATCAGGAATGACACTTGATGAAAAAGAATTTGGGTGGGAAATGTATCAGTTTTACTGAAGAAAAAAGGAAATTGAATGTAGTTATTTATAAAAGCTTTGAAAGTTTAGCTGTGGTTAAAAAGTAATAATTGCCATTTATTTAAGAAGTATCAAAGAGCAGATATTCAATTCAATTTATTTGACATGGTACAATAAAGTCGTGCATATATATAATACTATCATGAATATATATATATATATAAAACTGAACAATGAATGTATACTCAAACACGTTCCTCTCTTTATGTATTTTTTCTTTTCATACTCCATCTTCAAAATATTTCTTTTAATCAGTCAATGGAGGAAGTCCTATTTTTTGTGAAATTCCCTCACAGAAAGAAACATTTTTGTTCTTACGACATTTTTCTCACACTGGCCATTCAACTCGTATGTAGATTGATGTAGATATGAATATAAAATTTTAAGAACTGTAAAAACATGAATAATTTTCCTGTAATGTAGTCTTGAAATAAAGCATTTTGATTTATAATTTTTTGTACAATTAACTGTTCAGGAGATACAGAGCATGACAGAAAGACAAGCATTTGGCTATTATATATATACATAAATAAAAGCCCACATTTCATGTTGTTGTTGTTTTCTAGTAGGAGAGGCTTATGAATAATTTCAATGAGCTTTTCATCATCTTATTGATTTTGTTTTTTCAATTTCTATAGTAAAAGTACATAATACAAGCATATAAAAAACTGTAAGTACTTTCCATGTTTCTGTATCTGAAGTGCATAGCTCTTTTTAATACTGAAACACTTAATCATTCTTTAAGTCTATCAAGATCATTTTAAATCAAAAACAACCAGTGATTTACATAATATGTTGGTATCAAAATATTTTATACAAATCATGAACAAAATAACTATTAAACTCTATTAATCAAATTCCTCCAATCAGAACACTACTGATAGTTTATAATATGAACAGTTTATCTTTGCATTATTTCTAAGTTTTAATGGGCAAGCTTTTGTTTTTATGAGGCTTATATAAGAGTATATTTTTTGGTTTTTACTCACAGAAATCTACCATATCATGAACCACTACAGTGGTTCATAATAGAGATTGCAAGGAATTGCAAAAAACTAATAGAATGTTTGGGCAACTTAAACACTAAAGAATCAATTTAAACAACACTTTAAAACCCTTACTACTGACTGCTAAGGCTGTACACATATAAAAATGAACAAAAAAGTATGCATGTTATACTTACAAAGAAATAAAATCCCTTTAAAATGGCCCACTTGTAATTATTTTCTTGCTAGCCTAGCCTGCAACAAAAACAGCTTGGTGTTTTACACCCAAATCTTTTGTAGAATACTAAATAAGGTACTGTGAAGACTGTAGATGTATTGAAAAGTCAAAATTGTTTCTTCTATGTTTTACATAAGCTAAAAAACATCATAATTCTCGTGTAAATGATGTTGTCATTAGTAATTGAAGTTAGCTTTCTTATAAATATCTGGTGTTTCTTTAAAAAGCTTTAGTGTCATGTGTAAAGCAACTGGAATTTTAGAAGAGGAAGTTAGCATTCCCAAAACTACTTTAGGAGCAAGAAGTACAACAAACCAAACCCTGCATTATGGGGTCATGCTGTTGCCTCAACGCAACCGTACGAACAGGCAATACCTGTAACTGGTATTAAAAGCAGAAATTGTTACTCATTCAACCATAAATGCAGGGAAGACATATCCTGTACCCAGAATTATGAGGAGGATGTGGAATATTTGTTCAACCATATGAGCAGTGTCCATATGTTCTGTTGCCAGTATTATGAGGCAGGTAAAATCCCCCAAACTAAACTGTAGGAGCAAAAAAGGAAAACCTCCTTTTACCAGAAATAATGAGAAGAAGGGCCTCTACAGCACTCATCTGTAAGAACTGGGTGGTGTCATCCTGAACCGGTATTACAAGGAGGATCCCACATAGGCTGGTCCTGCTCTGACAATCGGTCCACCTGGGAATAAGCATCCAGGGGAAAGGGAAGGAGAGAATCCAGCTTTGCCTTCTTATCCACTAATCACCCAGCTCTAGTTAAAATGGTAACAGAAAACCATCATCCTTGTATACTAGATAGAATATGTAAAGGTAGCTGGAACAAATGGTGTGCTTTGGACATGATAGCCTTATGATGGAGCCCTTTGCAATAAAAACTACTGTATGGCCACTGTCAAGATGCAAGGTTATCAAATAGAGCATGTGTGGAGAGATGGATTGTAACAACATGGTGAAGTTCCAAAATTGTTTAAATATAGCAGACTCAACCCTCTGTTGATAAAGCACCAAGAGCATTAAATGTTTTCCCCAGAACTTCAAAAAAAAAGGTCAAAGATTAGATATGAAAGCCTCTTGCCTCTCTCATTTCTGGTGTGTCTGTAGATAACTAGCAGGTGCCTGATGACTAGATATTTGTTAATTTACTCTTATTATTAAGTATGGTAATAAGAGTTGTCCTGTAAATTATATACCAGTTAGTCAAACTTCGGTACTATTATAGTGTGCAGTCTACAAAGATATTTACACTACAGCTTGCAGTCTACACAGATACTATCATCATCACCATTTTAACTTTTGTTTATTTGTAATTGGTGACAGTTATTATAAATAATGCTTTTAAACTAATAAAATACAAAATACCATTACCTAATGTTTTTGGGGCAAATATAATCGGAATGAAATAAGTTCCAACAACCAAAACTAGCACAGTTATAACATTAATTTAAGATACTCTTTTGGAACACACAACATATTAAATTATTATTATTTACTGAATAAAAACGTGGAAAGATATAAATCATTTAGCAAGAAATTATGTTTTAGTGAATAATTAAAATGGTGATGATGATAGTATATGTGTAGACCATAAATATCTTTGTAGACTGCACGCTATACAGGAACCTCGAGAGCCAGCACGGGCCCCGGGGCAAACATCCTCGCCTGGCCCCCTTTCTCTTTTTTTTAACATTTTCAAGAATTTATTAAAAAGAAGATCCTAAATCAGGACAGCAACGAGCTCATAAACCAGACAAAATCATAGCAGCAGCCATTTTTACCTTACAGTATAAGTGTAAAAACATTAATAAAGTAACAACGATTATCTATTAAATCTATAAAGTAACATGTATATATTAATTATTATTTCAATTGTTCTTAATTTATCAAGCATCCATATGCAAAGAAAAGCCAAAACTATAATTTTTATCATTAAATGAAGATATAGTCTAAAGATGCTTTGCAGGCTTTACGGCATAACCAGGTTTCATTCGCCCTGGCTCCTGGGCAGTTGCCCCCTTTGCTAGTAGTAATGCTAACAGAAATTTATTGAATGTATTTATAGACATACTCAGTGGTGTAGTGGCAAATAAAAAAGTGGATAAACTCCCCTATTTGATGATGTAGGCCAAGTGGTGGAATGGTAGGATCTTAGGTTGCCCCTTTTATGAGAAGTAAGTAAACGCTACATTATTCCAAATTAGAAACAGGTAAACACTGTTACCTGCATATACCCTCAACTACACTACTGCTCATTACAAGTCAAAGGTGGTAATTACCTTTTATACAAATCACTGGTTAGGAATTGCTTGAATATAGCCTTACTGGAAAAAGAGTTCAAAGGAAGGCTACTAGGATAATTCTGGCGAAGTAAGGATTATCTTATGGGATAAGGTACAATCTATTAACCTATTATCTTATTTTTTCTTTGGAAAAGATGAATAAAACAAAATCATATTTAAGTATACAAGACTATCCAAATGACTAAAATGAGAGAGGCCTCTGATTTCTTTGTGGTGAAAGGACACAAGTTTAAGATTTGTAAATAGACAAGATAGTCTCCAGTGAAGAAAGATTTATTTTTCTTACACTGCTACAAGGTTATTAACTTATGGAATGAGTTTCTGTTTGTAGTAGTGGAGGTAGCACCAAATGTGAATTTAAGAGAGGGATATCAATTAATTTTGAAAAAAAAATTTTAAAAGTATTTTTCCCTCAGGAGTGTGTGAAAAGCCAGCTTTGAAAGAACAAATGGTCCCTTAATGTCTATATGTTAAGTTAAAGGCTATCTCCTGATATCCAGTTAACATCTGGATGATTAATGTCTCCACAAAGGACATGCATCTTGCCCAGTTTGAAATTAAACTCCTTTCAAAACTCATTAAATGACTTTATTCAGGTATTAAAAATTTCAATGATTTGGTCCACAACAGAAGTAAAATCAAAAGGTATAAAACAGGAACTTGAATATCAGAGATATCTGATTTAAGATATGATAATAAAGATACAACCTTATCCTTTAACAAAATTCTTATTTGGTTAGCCTTATAATTTCATGGAATGGTTTGCCTGATGATGAGGATTGAATAGTTCAGTTTAAATATTTGAATTTTCTTTCAATATCTGGTGTTTTTGTTAAATCAACATTAGATCGTAGGCCATATGACCTTCTGGCACCTAGCTTTTTCTTGTGCATCATCTAGAAATATCTATATTTTTAAGTACCATCACATATGAGACAAATATGAAAATGTGGGTGTGTATTATTATCAGGACAAGCTACATGACCTCCAAAGCAATAATCCATCTGCAACTTATAAAAAACACAGTAACTTACTGAGTAAGTACATCTCCAAATACCATATATTTTAGACGACTGTTAGTGTTAGTATTAACAAAATTACTTCACCAGTAATATCATTCTTACCATTTTTCTTCAACTCTTCTTTTCTTTTTAGTAATCTAGGCTGAAATTCTGTTAACCTACTAAGTGAAGTAGGTCCATCGTCATTAGCCTTAATTTCATTTGTTTCTGGAAGAAAATTCAAAAATCGTCTTACACCAACATTTTGTGCATTGGCATTTTCATATACAGCTTTAACTGGTGTCAACTGAAGATTTTTTGTTTCTGAAAAGTCAGCTTTCTCATCTAATTTCCAATGTTTTTTCAGTGGTATTAAATCATTGCTTATTCCATTTGCAGAGTCAATGGGTAACTTACTTAAAGCTAAACTGTTTTGTTCACCAACTTGGTGTACTGGGCTCGCACTTGGACTCCAACTCCAAGGTGGAGTCGAAGTCAAAGACAATTCCAATGGTGTCCGCGTTAATATTATAGCAGCTAAAACAACCAAGAAGCTGACTAAAGCAAATAAAACACCTATACTAGTAATGCTTTTGTAAGATTTAATGTCCTGTGAAATAATTGTCATAATCCACTGATTGCATGTTTGAATCATTTCCGATATTGTAACACTTAACCATACCCAGTCCTCTCCTGACAACAACATACTTTCACATGTCTAGGCCTAATAGTAATACTGACTATTACGCAATACAAATAGGATATATATATATATATATATATAATCGCAATAACTAAGCAGATTATATTAGTGAAAATAATAGAATTCACTGTGATGTTTTTGTTATAAATATTTATTTTCTTTTATGGATTAAAATTAGAAAATGATCTTCTTCGGTGAATCAGTTTAGGCTATTCACTACATAAACAATACTGTGACTTAAAACAACCTTATAGTGAGTAAAAACGTTTTGGTCCATAATCCATAATAGTTTTATTATGAGAATGAACATAGCTACTACGAAAGGCGTGCTGTAGAAAAACCAAATCATATATCACTATATTTTTTGTGACGACCGATTACAAGAACTAAACAAAAAATGATAGTCTTTCAGTGTGCCAGCGGTAAGTTTCCAGACTTACAAATATAAAATCCGAAGTTTGATTCGACTCGGTGGACATGGCGCAGATGGCCCATTGAGTAGCTTTAAGCTTAAAAACCTACAACAAGAATTCCTGAGCATTGTAAAATTCCACTGAAATAAAACTAGATCGAGAGAGCAGCAAAAATACCGATGTCACCAAAAACCAGAACTTCATGAAGATGAAATTATTTTGGTATCAAAATTATTAACAATGGTACACTCTCCTGTGAAGTTAGAATTGTTTGAAGAATGATAATTCGACTACATGATGGATGAATAGATGCTTTAGCCCCCTCCTCCCAAGCTGCTATGGCAAGGGCGCCGTACCGTTACGCAGGGCAAAGTGTGTTTCTCCTATGAAAAATTTTCAAAACAAAATTAAGACGCCAACAAAAGAAAGGTAAAAAAAGTAGGAAATTGTAACTTTCAAAATTAGGAAATAAACAATTTCTCTGTAGTTGCATAGGGTCCAAGATGCTAAACTCTCTCTTTTACCTATTGTTTGGGGCTCAAACCTCGTTGGTAACTCCCTTAGCCACCTTTACATAGAATTATTTATTTATCCGAGTGCTCTTGTGTGGTATTTGTAAACTATTGTGTTTTCTTGCAATTTTGGCATAGGCATATAAACAATTTTATTTCACCTAATTTGTCAAAACATTTCAAGTACATGCGTTCAGCTTGATGTATAGAGAAACCAGTTATTGTTTTTGTAAGTTACATAGTTTCCAGAATCCGCCTCTTCCGGATATTTCTGCAATTTCCTGTGAAGGGTGTCGCTGGAGAACTATCCTGGTCTGGTACGTGTTTAGAAATACCTGAAGGATATGTTCTGGCTACTTTTGCATGCACCTGAGAGAGTTGTTAAATTTCCTATTGATTCAAAAACATAGTGGATAGTTCGCTCAGTCTAGATCAGACTACTCCAGATGTTCTGTTGTTGTTTTTTAAAGTTTAATATTCTTTACATTTATCGACATTACAGATCTGTGTAAATTAATCTTTTTATAAATAAAGTTAGATTTTTCTATTCTATTTTGCATTGTGTCAAATCTTTCTTCATCAACTCATTCATGTGAAAAACTCAATTTAACTCCATAATAAATTCTTTACTAATTTCTACCTGAAGGTTACCAGTGTATCTGAAAATACCACAGTGTAAGGTAAAAAGGTGAAGTTTTAGTGCCATGACCTCAGGATTTATCTTTCTGTGGTATTCATGTATACTATATATTTTCCACCCCCTTGTTTAACATAAGGTTTTCAAAATTTTCAAAGATGTAGGTTAATATGATTGCAACACAAAACGTTGGAAATAAAAGCAGATAAGTTTCTTTTTATAGTATCCTGAGTCATTCATAGGGGTGTCACATATGCTTTCTCATGAGAAATATTTCTGTAAGATTGAACGAACTCTGTAGTAGTGGATTGTGATCCTTTTCACTGGTAGGCCAGTTAACACCCTGAGGTTATATATCATCAATTATTTTGTAATAACAATGCCCGACAGTCTCGTGAGTAGCACATATGCCTGAGAATAATAGCTTTTTTCAATGCAAAACAGTGCTTAACAGAATATATTAAACTCTTGGAGGTTCCTGATAGTTCTTAAAGCAGTTCAAACATATCATCTCTCCTGTACTTGTCTTACTTTGACCATTTTTGTTATTGTGAATAAAGATTGTTTCGTTTTGTTAACACTGTGTCCAGTTTCTTTCATTCTTCAAACTCATTCAAAATCAACGAATTCAAATTTACTCTGTGAGACGTATTTTGTGACTCTCTTGTTATTCTATGTTTCCTACCTGATGACCCTTAAGAGAAATAAGTGTGCTTGAGAATACCACATTTGTAATTTTCTGCGCTCCTATAGTACACTAACAGGTTGGCAGAGAGATGAAATTTTATACCGAGAGTAAATCACGAGCCAAGAATGAAGCAAGCACTAGAAGAAGTTTATTTCTTTATGACTGTGCACTTTCAGGTGAAACTACTTTCCACACAAATATTAGATAGAACTGATAATAACAGCATGGTCAACCAAGAATATCGATGAGTAGTCTGTATTTGAAAATTCAACTGAGTTTTCTGGTGTGTGAAATAGTGAGACTGGACAAGTTTTGAATAAAAAACAATTTTTCTTATTCATTAAAAGGAAATTCAACATACGTACTTTCACACAGAGGACCATGGTAATGGTAGGTAGTGTTTAGTTCACAGCTTTTCCTCTCTCAAGATTGATCACTGTGAAATTAAACCACGATTATCTCAAATATAATCATTACTCCGCGATCTTCTAATAGAATTCAGTTGTTAAACTCTGTTTCTTTGTCCATTTGACAGCGCCACCTCATGATCCTTGCTCTCTATCAGCGTTCTCTGGCTGTAACATACAGACACCATCCATTTAGCTAGTAAATGATTTTATAGCAAATGACCCTTTTAACGTGGATGCCTAATGTTGGTGCAACACCCCAGGCTGTCGGGCAGAATATAATAAACTTGTTGGTGCGTATCTGCTTGTTTGTTAATTTCCCGTAGAAATTATTTCCGAGAAACTTCAGTGATATAAGTCCTTTTTTTATTAAAACTAGTTTATTTTTTCTCAATACAACTTTGCATTACACAGAATTTCCACAGTCACTTTAACTTAACTACTTTTATAAACACACACTATAATTCACAGCGATTCACACACTTTACTTACGGTGCCTACTGTTCGCTTGACTCAATTTTATCTATCTTCAGTCTGTCTCCGGCTTATATACTAAAAAAGAGGGCGTCTAGCAAATACTGGGATATTCGACTTCCCTTTGGTCTTCCTGGGATTATACAACCACACCTTGTCTCCTGGTACAAAAATGACTTCAGTAGATCTCTTATCATAACATATCTTCATGGAATCAGCGGACGTTTTTTAAGTTTGAATGCACTTGAATATCATCCATCCTATCAGATAACACTTTCACGAACTCTGACACATTTTCAGGCAACTCTTCATAAGGTGGGCGTCCTGTTACCAGATCCACTGGCAACCGAAGTTCCCGACCAAACATCAGCTTTGCTGGAGTGTATCCAGTGGCTTCATG
>NW_013671085.1:56032-58884 GCF_000517525.1 Limulus polyphemus
CCCATCGGACTGTGGGTGAAGTTGCGTTATCCTGGTCTTTCGGATGCCAAACAATTTGCAACATTCTTGGAATACAGCTGATTCAAAGTTACTGCCTTGATCTGAATGCAGTTTGTTGGCATACCAAATCTGAAGAAGAAATCACTAATAGCTGAAGCTTCTGTTGCAGCTTCCTGATTTGGTATTGCATATGCCTCAGGCCACTTGGTGAAATAATCCATCGCCACACAAATGTACCTGTTTCCAGCACGAGTTTGGGGCAAAGGACCAGCAATGTCAATGGCTACTCTTTCAATTGGAGTAATAACTTGATATCACTTCATTGGAGCACGTACCTTATGCTTAGGTCCCCTTTTAGCACAACATGTACTGCATGTTCTGCACCATTCTTCCACATCTCGCCTCATACCTATCCAGTAAAATCTTTGTCGTAGGTGACTCAATGTCTTCTTAACTCCGAGATGTCCTCCTGTTAAAGTATCATGGGATTGACGCAGCACAGCTTCCCGTAACTTTCTCGGTATAACTGTTTGCCGGGTCGTCACTCTCCAATTTGCAGTTTCCCATCCCCGAAGAAGAATACCATGTTTAAGCTTCAACTGGTCCCATTGTGCCCAATAATTCTTTGTCACAGGGCTTAAGCTAGACACCTTCTCCCAAGCAGGGCACAAAACACTTGCTTGTAGAAAATCAATTATTGGCTTCAAATCCCGGTCTTTCTCTTGTTCTGCTTTAATATCTATACCTGGTTCCACTTCATTATCATCGACTTTTCAGTCACTTTGCCTTCAGCTTGTTGGCACTTGGTTAGCTCAACCTCTCTCTTGTAGCAATGTCTGCAGTCATTTTTGCAGGGTCTTCGACTCAGTCCATCGGCATTACCATGAGATTTTCCCTCTCTGTATTCAATATCATAATTATACTGGTCTATCCTTCTGATCCAATGTGCCAGTTGTCCCTCTGGGATCTTTAATGATCTTAACCAGCGTAACACAGCATGGTCTGTCCTGATGGTAAACCTAGCCCCATAGAGGTAAGGATGGAAATATGTCAGACTCTTTACTATAGCAAAGGGTTCCCTCCATGTTACACAATAGTTTCTCTCTAGTCGACTCAGGACCCTACAGAAGTAGGCCACCACATGTTCGTTTTCACCAACTTTCTGAGACAACACTCATCCAATTCCGACATTACTAGCATCACAATCCAGTATATACGGCAGCGAGGAATTTGGAAGCTTTAAAAGTGGAGCTGAGGCCAATTTTTCTTTCAATGTCTTGAAAGCATGCTAGCAAGAAACTGCCCATTCGAACTTCTGGCCTTTTTTTTGTCAAATCATATGGTGGAGCAGCTATAGTTGGAAAGTACTTCACAAACTTCCGGTAATAAGTACAGAGTCCCAAGAAACTTCTTAACTCTCCCACATTGTCTGGTGTTGGCCAATCACGCACTGCTTTCAACTTGTCAGGATCAGTTCGCACACCATGCTCACATACAATGTGACCCAAGTAAAGCACCTCTTTCTGTAACAAGTGGCATTTCTTGGAATGGAGTTTGAGGTTAGCTGCTTTCAAACGCTTGGATACTTTCTCTAGCCTGGACATTTCCTCATCAAACGTTGTTGCAAACACAATGACATCATCCAGATACACTAGGGCTATCCTCCATTGTAGGCCTTCCAGTACTCTTTCCATCAGCTTCTAAAATGTTGCTGGAGCATTGCTAAGCCCGAATGGCATCACACAGCATTGCCAGAGACCTTGGCCATAACTAAATGCTGTCTTAGGTTTATCTGCTTCAGCCATTTTCACTTGATGGAAACCCGACTTTAAGTCTAGAGTTGAAACCACCTGGATCCACTTAGGGCATCAAGAGTATCATCAATTCTTGGCAGTGGGTATGAGTCTTTTTCGGTTATGCTGTTAAGAGCCCTGAAGTCCACACAGCAACGTTGGGTCCCATCCTTCTTCTTGACTAACACGATGGGAGCTGACCAGGGACTATCTGATTTACCGACTATCTCTTCCTTAATTAGGCCATCCATGACCTTCTCCATCTCTTGCCTCTTTGCCGGAGCTATTCTTCTCGGAGGGATCTTTATTGGATGGTGATTGCCTGTGTTTATTCTGTGCTCTACAAGGTCTGTGCAGCCGAGGTCATGATCTCCTTTCGAAAAGACGTCTGCATAATTTGCCAAAAGTTCCCTAACCGGAAGAGCCTGTGATTATGACAAATGGACTATACTCTTCTTATAGAGGACAGTTAAATGTTCTGGGAGAGGATGTCCTTTCTTTATAGTTATATTACTTGACTTAACATTGAATGGCTCTACCTCCTGGCACACACCCAGCGATGCC
Source organism: Limulus polyphemus (assembly GCF_000517525.1). Taxonomy (NCBI): domain Eukaryota; kingdom Metazoa; phylum Arthropoda; class Merostomata; order Xiphosura; family Limulidae; genus Limulus; species Limulus polyphemus. The sequence goes on from NW_013671085.1 coordinate 58,390, forward strand.
CTTTCTTAAGTTTCTGCTCACATTTAGAGAAATTGGCCACTGTTATGGGTATTACTTGATGAACTGCCACAAGTGACCTTCCAGTCTTTACGTCTGCTCGCCTGAATGGGTCTTTCACTGCTTCCACAAGCATCAGTCTTCCTTGGGGATGTTCTTTTATTCTACCCAAAATTATCTTCTCTGACATAGGAGATATTGTAGTTGACTTAAGTGCTGTGACATGCAAATTAATAGATGCAGCAATACTTATCGGAATTTGGCCTTTGTTGTTCCCAATCGTCATTTTATCGGAGTTAACTACACACTTCCTCGGTAGTAAGTAGTCCAATCCTAATATGCATTGGTCTTCAATGTCAGTCAAGTATACTTTGTGTCTGTCCTTTATGCCCATGAGCTCAATAGTTACCCACACTGGTCCACATAACCTTGCATAATGTCCTGTCACACCACAGAGCTTCTATATGGCTTCTGGTACTCCTTCGTGATCTAACACCT
>NW_013671085.1:59871-66033 GCF_000517525.1 Limulus polyphemus
AGTAGATACAGAAAAGTTGAAGGCAAGCTATGGTTCCAGAAAACTAATGAGCCTTAGGTCGGGTCTAAAGGTCTGATGACCAGTCCAGCTTGTACAGTACTAGGAGATGTTTGGTATGCACTGATAAACATACAAAGGTATGAGTTTGAGTTGTGAGAACATTGGTCAACCTTTTGGTGTACTAGGCATTCTATGTGAAGCTACCACTCTGGTCAAGTGATACAATGATCTTTCTGGCAAATGGTATTATGTGTGTGAAGGGAGAGACACGTTTTCGATTACTTCTTGGTGGTATCACCTGAGGAGTAAAGGTAGTTGTATATATTATCATTTGTGGTATTGAAATCTTGAGGATATACCTACTGAATAAATTTTCAACAAGTTTGCTTTTGTAGCATGTGAAGTGCAATCTTGTGGAAACGTTATTCAATAACAGCCTAACAGAGCCCAAGAACAGAAAACTACTCAAATGCATGTTGAGGAGAGATTAATAGGATCTCGATATTTTCCATGGTGTATTTTGATTTGGATGAGTGCATTATTATGGTCTAATGTAGTGATGAAACTAATCTATTGAACACATTGTTTTTTGTTCAGAAATTAGTCTGCGCTTTTTGAGCTTTCATCTACACAAGCATTATCCTGGTGCTAATCTGTCATTATGGACTTTTGGCTATTTATCTATGTGTTGGCATAGCCATCACCATATAAATGAAGATGTAATAACTGAAATTAATTGAATAGATAGAATTATATTATCACACCGCTTTCAATAGCAAATGCAAAGCTACCAGAATATCTGAGGTCATTAGTAAATAAAGATTGTGCAAGTAATTTGGGTTCAACATAATCAAAGGAACTCAGTGAGTGCTGATTGAATATATTGATGTGTCTGTAGGAATAAGTGGCCATTGGGGTTCGACAAAAATAATTAGTCACCAGTCAACAGGCTTCCCTGGAGCACTAGGGATATAGCCAGTGCTCAGATATAGTAAATTTTGAAGGACTGTATCATCCTTCACAGAGTTCTTTGTCATCTCCAATGGTAATTGTCAGGGTGGAAGAATGTATGTCAAGGTTCTGTGAAGATTTTATCCAAGTGAATGTGATGACTTGCATTGATGCCTATTCACTATTGTGGAAAAATGAATATCCGTACTGTTTGGAAGATGATCATTGGTTCAGCACATTAGACCTGGCTTCCAGGTACTGGTAGGTCGAGCTAGATAATAAGAGCAGAAAGCAAGCTCAAAAACTGTTTTTTTAAACACGATATAAATTCTGCATCGTTCTATTTGACTTGCGTAGTGAGTCTGGCACTTTTGAGCAGCTCGTGGAGTTTACATTGAGTAGGCTAAATGGGAGATATCCTAGATTAATGTTAGTAATGTCATGTTGTTTGGTCTCGTCTGCTGCTGAAAACCTGGATATGGTCCTTCACTTGATAAGGAAGACAGGATTGGAACTGAAATCAGAGAAGTTAAGTTATGCAGTCTGGATAGACCCTACATAGATTGCAGCAATCAGATATTGGCCTCAACACATTACTAAACAAGAGAGTCATAATTTCCTATATTTTATTGATGAGTTGTGGTCAGTTTTCCGAGACTTGACTGTACTTACAAAATATAAAATGCATTGTAGGTAGAGTGAAGTAATTGAACGTGCATTTTAGTCCTTAAAGTACACATTTTAGGTGGACTGAAGACCTTGACCCTGTATTTTAGTCCCAAAAGTGTGATTTAGTAGTAGCTCTAGTGTTAGCAACCTACTGAATACTGAAGCTGATGATAGTAGAATTGGTGCTGTATGGTCAAATGTGCAGCATATAGTGAAATGTGTATTTGTATATACTAGTCATATGCTGGTGGCTTCTGAATGCAGACACTGTATGATAAAAAAAAGAATTACTTGTAATTGTGGTATTTTAGATACTATTTGTATGACAGAAAGTTCACCATTTGTGTTAACCATGCATCACTGAAATGACTCACAAACTTTAAAACCAGCAAGGTAAAGCGTGATTGTCACAGATAGACGAATGTATTATGGATGCAACTAACCTGTAATAGTTGTAAGAGTAGCTATGATGGCAGGAAGTTATGTTGTGTTCTAAACTACTGAGATATTGTCTCTAGAGCTGTCAGATAAGGATACTTCAGACTTTGCAGAGTGCAAGGATTGGAGACAATGTATGTGTTTCTCACATATATGAGTATCCTGATGGCATATTCCGTTGCAGAGCAGAAGTTTATTGGATGTTTGCCAAACATGCTCATGTTTAACCACTAAATAAGCTGTTTGTGAAAATGATGTATATTCTCCCTGTTGCAGTGTCCACAGGAATATGTGGAATGGTTCAAGTCTGCATTAACTAACACACGTGAATTTGTACATTTGCAGCTGGCTAAAACCACCATATGACAGAAAAGATGCTATGACAAATCAATTGTAGTATCTCGAGGATTTCCAACAAAGTAGAGAAGTCTGGGCCCGGAAAATCAGGACGTTCTCGGATATTATATACAGGTGTGTTTCCCGACAGGTATGGTGGTTGAGCCACACAAATCAAAAAGGATACGCAGATTTATGCAAGGAAATAATCTTTAATTGGGATATTTAGTGTTTACAGTTTACACAAGCAATAAAGAACTATTATACAATACAATGCAAGAGATCGTGTGTTTATACTTGTATAAAAAAAAAGGCTAGCAAGAGCAACGAAGACTTTATTAAATGATATGCTCTTGCTAGTACGTGTTCTATCTCTCTTTCGTAATTTAGACTAACACATGAAAAAGAATTACAAAAAGAGAGTGCCCCCACAAAGTTAAAATGTAACACAACAAATTAATTCTCGCATTAACCTTACTAAATAGTCCGTCGGTAGGACAGCAGTAAGTCTTCAGATTTACAACGCTAAAATCAAGGGTTCGATTCCACTCGGTGGACATGGAAAGATAACCCGATGTGGCTTTGCTATAATACAACACACATTCTTACTAAATAACAATAATACTGCGTACTTCAAATAAACACCTATGATTTACTATTTTATGAGACGACTTATACACTATTCACTTACTCGCAAACTTAAACAAATACTTAACTAAATTATAAGCGAAGTCCAAAAGGCGCATGTACAAACGAAAATTAAAAATAAATTTTAAGGTTACAAGAGAACTTAAAGAGTTCATGGACAGTAGAACTACATAAAAATAAATACCTGTTACCGGGAATCAAAAGCAAGAACTCTTAAAAAATTAGCATGGATAATTTAAAAACTAAGGAAACATTACAAAAGTACTATTGAAATTCAAAATAAGTAAATCTGTTAAACACCTCAGTAAATTCTGCGTGAAATCTATGTAAAATCTGCTTAAAGTCTGTATAAAATTTCTTCACTTAGGCCCCAACATTTTTTAAATATGGAATAAATCTTCGAGTTTATGACACAAGAAAATAGTGTTTGATGTCTTTTAGATCAGCTGTCCAATGGGCAGTGAAGATTTTAGGAACCTAATCTCCACTTGACCCAATTAGCCATTTGGGAAAGTTAAAGTTAGAAACTTGTTTGAGTAATTCCATTTCTTAGTCTTGGGAATAATACAGATAAAACCTTTTGCAAACATAACTTTAGACTAAAAGGAGTGGGAAATATGTAATAGAGCTCAATACTATACATTGAAAGAATAAAGGTTCAAGCATGAAGACTGGGTATAGCTTAGGTACATGTCTTTGTACAAAAGAAACTCATCGATGGCTGGACCGGTCATTATCTCGTCTTCAGACAACTCAGTATCTCAAACTACAAGCTGTAGTGGTTGCGTGTCATGCACAAATGTGTTGAAAAACTAAAGCCATGTGTAAATGATGAGATGAATCAAAATATAGTGAGTACACTGTCTTGTATGAGCTTGCCTTACTTATCTGGGTAACTATGGTGAAGCAAGCTAGGAAATGCTATTGGGGTGGCATGACAACTCCAATAATAAGTCAAGGAACTGACATCAACCTCCTGATAACAACAGCTGGAACTAACTGCCAGACCAACAGTTAGGATGGTTGGTTTGGTTAAAAATTAATAGCTGAAAGGAAGTTGCATTTATTCATTTCTTGATATAAAGTGGTGTTTCACAGTAAAATATCTAAAAGACATGATGAGTTAGCCATTTGACTGTAGTGCACTTAGGATGGTTGATTACTCCAAAGATTAAATAGAGTAAAATGTCATTGCAACACTTTCTTTCTAACCTATTGAACAGAGTTCCATTGTATGTTGTTTGCAGGATATCATATCATAGTAAAGTTGTTCTCTCGTTGGCAAGTTAAATTATCTCGTGAAAATAGTTCATAGTTCAGTCCACTTAAACTATAACTATAAATGAGTTTATTTACTCCTTTAACGTTTCTAAAACTTACAATCTTGAATACTTGTACACTTTTGTAGGCCTACATTAACAAATGACGTTCAAACCTCTTTAAAAATCTAGGTCTAATGTAAAATTTAATCAACTTACGCGCACAAAGTAACTATGATACATAACACTGTTTATTTTCTTGAAACTTTGCTTTTAATCAAATAACTCTACACTCTATTAACTATATTCTTGACTATCTTTCAACTCACTCTAATCTTGAAAAAACTATCCAATATAATCTAGCTTCGAATGTACGAGAAAAACTTGATGTCATCTTAAAACTTTCTAGCCATTTTATGTTTATCTTGATATCATGTGGCCTCTAGCTAACATAAAATGACAACATTAAAAATATAGCTAACAACACTGCTTTTTTCTTGGGTTGTAAAGTCAACTGAACAATCCCAATAAAAAGATAAAATACTCTACTCATCAAGTTTTTATAGTTTTCTTTTGCAATTTGAATGGGAAGGCTTCTAGTGTCTTGTTGTCACTAGACAACCTATCACTAGGGGAGTTATACCTGGAAGGTGGTTGGGAGAATTCACTGGCAGCTTCTTCCTGGGAGAATTTTCGTCAGAAACTCTCATCTCCTCTGTAAGTTGAGGTTCCATTGACAAATTCTTCTCTGGAATTACATAGTTGCTCATTCTCTCGCTGTCGTACTTCCAAAGACAATCATGGTGGGTGCCATTTGACTTTTCTCCAAGCACCTATTTAACTTCAGAGTTTATCCTCTCTCGTAATGAGAATTGTTCAGCCACACCACGTCACTTCAATGAAATTCAGCTTTAACAAAACTTATAGCATAGCTACTCTTATCTTTATCATAAGGCAATATAAGTCTTTCCTGTGCAAAGTCATGTATGATATCTTTATTCTTCATGTCCAGGAGAAATGTTTCCAACTCAATCCCTCATGATATGCTGGATTATTTGGTTTCACTACATCCCAGTTACTAGATGAAGAATTATTGAAATTTCTTCTTATATAAGTATCTCACTTCTTGGTGGTAAAGTGATCAATGTTCCTGTTCCACTGAATGTTCAACCTCCAGTGTAGTAATTGTCATGTATTACAAAGGTGTTTCTTGATCATTGCCTATGAAGCTATTTGAAGCTAGTCTGACCTTGCATCTATGTCTTCTCATGAAGTCAGTTCCTTATATGAACTCTCACTCAGTGTCAATTACCCATATATCATGAGGCACAGAGAAGCTTTCTGCATTAAGGTTAACTTTCATTTGCTGGAACATTATGTCAACCTGTAGTTCGCATCAATCCCTCTTTTTTTTTAACCTTTGGATACAATTTCAGATCTTTCATTAACAAATCGGGGTGAACAACTGTAGCTGTAGTATCAGTGTCAATCACTATACTACAAGGTTTTCCATCAATAAGCCCATAGACTCGTGGACGATTTTTCTCAAACAATGAACTTACTTTCTCATTTATAGTAGATAGAGTATTTCCAGTTTAACTTGGCATCATCAGCTCTGTATTGTTCTTTTGATGTGGTTGGGTTCTGTCTCTTCGGCTTAATAAAAATTATTGATTTATTACAGCCTCAGTTGTAATGGCCAGGTTCTCCACATCTACAAGTTTCCTCTTTCTGGTATCCTTTGAAAGGAGCTCTTACTCCGTACGGGCCTTTGCCCACAGTTCTGAAAATATGTTCCTTCAAATTACACTTAAAACATCTATTTATTGTGGCCTTTTCCTTCCATTCTATATAAAGAGCA
>NW_013671086.1:0-1488 GCF_000517525.1 Limulus polyphemus
CTTTAACTTAAACACACACTATAATTCACAACGATTCACGAATTTTACTTACGGTCACTACCGCTCACTTGACTCGATTGACTGTGTCTACGTCTTCAATCTCTCTATCTGTTATTCCAATTCCAATTAATTCTCTCGCTTTATTTGCCGCACTTATATACAATAAAAGCGCGCGTCTAGCAAACGCTAGGACGTTCGACAGGTTCCTCGATCTTTCTAGAATTTCAGCGCATGCTCCCAGCGTCGCGCGTCTTCCGCTGTCGTAACAATATATATATATAGAGAGAGAGATACACCGAGAGAGAGAGAGAACTACTTTTTAGGGAACTAATCACACATTCTTATAGACTTTAATAAACAAAATTCATCTGTATTTTAAAATTTTTAACTTGTTCATTAATGTATTATAATAAAGCTTTTCAAGATTCTTGTTCGTTTGAACTAAAGAGTTAATTTTTATTGTTGCATTTGACCTTCATCCCACAGTTACAAATGTTTTCTAAGAGTCTTTAAGCCTAATTTACGAAAACCGTTCTTATTCAGAATACGCAAGTTACATACAAAGTATGTTGAGAATTGTTCTAGTGTTGAAGTAATAATGTTGTTTTAATGTTTTCTTCCATTGGGTTGAATTCTTTTAAATTATTTGGTGAAAATAATGTGAATTCCACTCCACGTAACAATGATAAATCAGCTTTTTTCTCTCTTAACGTTTGCTACATGCTATTGTCACTTGTACACAGTTTTAGGTCTAAGTTCACAAATAATGTTTTCACTCTCAACAAATATTTACTCCCAGTTGGTACTATGACTAACGTAAAAGTAAACTTATTTGCACAATTTCACGGCTAATCGATTGAGTAACTGAATATACGCGATAACTAATACGGATCTGAATACTTCACTAACTTCTCAATTATTGAACGAATTGAAACTGAGTTCAATGCTTCATTGATTCTTATATTCATAATGTATTCTTGTTTCTTGATATTTTGCAAAGTCTCTCAATCAGTAACGTTCAAGAACATTCTGGGTATCTTAGGTTCATTTTATAAACTTTCTAAATACATCATCATCATCATCATGCTAGTAGTGGGGTATTTTCAGGTAAAATGATTTCCCGACAAGTATCAGATAGGCAAACCCACAAATAACAGAGAAGTATTTTGTAGTTAATAATTTAACTGAATTTTACGTTGCATGATAAATAAACCGATTGGACACATTTAATGACAGAGTGCATACCTGTGTAAACAAGTGGACGATCACCTCTACTGGATCAGTAAATAGCTTACTAGCTTTTCATCTTCAAGACGAATTGCTGTTGAACTAGTGACGATATAAGCCAAGTAAAAATAGATAAAGAAAGACATATCTGGATTTAGAACAATCACCTTGACTTTATTTTTGTTCCAGTGGACTAAGGGTCACCTTGTGACAATTTGTTGTCCTGACAACATTGGCCAACTATCAATTTTAGGTTGTATG
>NW_013671086.1:1509-8409 GCF_000517525.1 Limulus polyphemus
TATTTTTTGTCCAGTGGACAGGGTCACCTTGTGACATTTGTTGCCTGACAACATTGGCCAACTATCAATTTTGGTTGATGTCATAGTTTGGCCAACAAAGGATATTAAAGTTTTAGCTAGTTCAACTCAGGCTCAAGATACGTAATTGAAATGTTTTTGTGGGATTGTCATCTGACAAAATAACAAAGGGCTGAAGTGACTAGAATAAGATAAATTTAGACACCCTGGACCAAATGTTGCCATCATGACAGTGTGGAAAGTAAATAATCAATAATTTGAAATAATTCTATGCTACTATAGAGGGTAGGGGAACATGTTATGCTTGCATACCACAGCAGATCCATCAAGCAAACAAATAAAATATCGAAAATATAGCTTACAATACTGCCCCTTCCTGAATTGTGAAATATCTTGAACAATCTTGATATAAACTTTAAATAGTGTATTAAACTTTTTATTAACCAAGTCTTTTTATGTGTTATCCTCAAAGACCCATGATATGTAGATGGGATGTCCTCTTGTCCCTTAAAGTCACCAGCTGTCCTGTCACTGTGGGAGTTCTTCCTAGGTAAGTTATCAAGTGAATCTGCTGATGGTTCTACTATTGATGGTTCTCTAGAAGTAGTCTCAATAGAATACATCGGTTCCCCAGTAGGCTGACTTTCAGTGTACAAATTATGATCTGGAGTTACCCAGTTGGCCATTCTCTCACTGACATATTTTGAAAAATGATCATGGTGGATGACGTTTAACTTGGAACATATTTCTAGACTCTGTAAACTACATAATTGATTATATTAAGTACAATATATAGCCCTTCCCAATCCGTGTTTAAATTTGAATTTTGTTCTTTCTTACAGCATCAATTGTACAGCCATACCATGGCACTTTGATGGAATTCAGTCTTATCAGCATTAACACTATAAGAACTTTCCATTTCATCACTATGTGATTTAAGTCTTTCCCAGGTAGATTCATGTATAATACCTTTATTCTTCAGATTCATGAGAGTTATTCTAATCATCTATCCCTCAGGACACACTAGAATTTTTGGTACCACTATATCCCAGTCACTATATGTAGATTTATTGCTAGTAACTCTTCGTGTGAGTATTTCTCTTTTTGGTAATATAATTATGACCATCTTATTATCACTGAAAATTCAATCTCTGGTGTAATAATTGTCATGTAGTGCACAGATATTTTTTGTCACAGATTGTGAAACTATTTGAGATTAGCCTAACCTTGCATCTATGTTTCCATAGAAAGTCAGTTCCTAATATGCACGATTCCATGATGCATAGAAAAGTTTCTTACAGTAAGGTTAACTTCTAACTGGAACTTTATGTCCAGTTGGTGTATGCATCATTCCCTCTCTTTTTTTTCACCTCTAGATGCAATTGCTCACCATTTATTATCAAATCAGGTTAAATTGTAGTAGTTGTAGATTCAGAGTTTATCAAAATATAACAACGTTTTCCATTGATATATCTGTGGACTCATGAATGCTCTTCCTCAAATAACGAACTTCTTATATCATTTAAAGCAGATGGAATGTTAACAATTAATTCCAATTTCCTTGATGTCTGGTCAGGTCTTTGTTCTTCCTTTGATGTGGCTGGGCTTTGTTTCCTTGGCTTAACAACAGCTGTTAATTCCTTACAGTCTCGGTTGTAATGGCCATATTTCCCACAATTATAACAGTTCTATCTTTCTAATATCCCCTGAGAGGTGTTCTGGTTCCATAAAAGTTTTCTGCAGTTTGTAGCAATATATCATTTCAAGTTACATTTGAAACATTTATTGTATTATGATTTATTTCCTCCATTCTGTATAACTAGTTGTTTGATTAATTTTTTCAGTTCTTCTAAACTGTCGTTAAGAGGACTTGATTTTTCATACTACAGGATATGATGATCCTATAGTTTCTAGATTGTGCTTTTAGTTGTTTATCTGTGACTTTAATGTATTCCAGTTCCACTCCCACCTGGAGAGTTTCCTTTAAAGAAGTACGCCTAATTTGTTTCAACCTAATTCTCACATCATCATTAGTTATGACATTTATAAATTAGTCACATACCAGTGAATCGATTATTTCATGTTGAGCATCTTGGTAAGGTAGTTGTTCAAGCCCTTCCAAATCTTCCTTAAGTTTGGCTAGGATCCTCCTGTTCTGTAACTGATGGATAGTTATTAGTTTGATAGTAGTGATGGTTCTCAGCTGGAATAGTACTTAGTGTTGTAAAAGCTGGTCCTATTAAATGAGCAGAAAGATGAATAACCTGTTGTTCACTATTCCATCCATTCACTCAGGAAATGGTTTAGAATTGATTGTGGTATGCTTACCATGTTACCTTTTCATTATAGTCCTTTGCTGTCTTGACTGGACAATGTTGTTGAAATGACCAGCTAAATTCTAAAACTGTATTTGGTAGCTGGAGAAGGCACAGCTGTAGTTGTAATAGGTATAGACTAAATGAGTTCTTCTAATCCATTTTTGTAGTAGATTTGAGTTTTAGGTTGGAACTCGAGCAGACGCAGAATGAAATATGGCTGGTTTCTGTTAATTCGTTTTCTAGATGTTTTAACCTTTCTCTGAAGTTCGTCTCTACATTACTGATGTATTTAATTATTTCTTTAAATTTGTCATTACGACTTTTTTATACTTCTCCAAACTTATTGTTGTAATCTCTCTATACATCTCAAATATATTTTGTTAGATATAAACAAATGCTTCAGTTGAAGTTTAGCGCAAGTGTTAAATTTAGTAATTTTTAGAAGTGATATTCTATCACAGGTTTGTTTAAGTAACTGTTTACGAATCATACGTTTTGTAGTTCAATTGTTGTGAACTGGCGATTGTTATGTCATGTTACTACAACCATGCGAGTTTTTCTCGTTGTTTTAATTGAGTAATATTGCTTCACAATATCTAGTAGTATGTGGAATGTTCTAGACCTCTGTCGGGGTATAAATACGTGTCAAAAATGTAGTTCGATATAATTAGATCTAGACTGCATAATTGTGAGTTTAGCCATAAAGATAATATAGCGGCAATTTTTTAAAGTGAAATCATTACAGATTTTATTGTAATAACAGAGTAGAGAAGAATAATTCGTTTTGTCAATTATGTTCTAAAATAACTAAACCAGCCTGTGTGGACTTTGATGAAAAAGAGACAATTATTTAAAGCTATGGATACAACTGTGATAACCAGCAGTGTTTGTATATACACTTGTTTTAATTGGCTGTGAGTTATATTAAATAACTTTACTTATTATTGTGCCAAAAAACGGCGTTTTTTGTAATTGTTACTCTTAATATATCAGCACAATGTACCTTAAAAAGAATTAACAACTATTGTGCATAAACAAAAACAGTTTAGTTCACATGACTTAGTTATATTAAGTTGCTAACTTTCTTTCAAGTTTGATTTTTTTTTATAGAAAAGTGTCCAAGTGATGCAATTACCAGACTTATTGAGGTTTTACTCAGTTATTGTACCTGAAAACAGCAATTTAAGTTCCCATTATTCTGAAAAATAAGTATATGTAAAGGTGGGTTTAAGACAAATACGTTATACTCATCAATCAATATTAATTAATTAATGCATCTACTCTAGTGTTGAAACACAATGAGATAGATATGTGTTATATCTTAATCAGTGTACTGTATGTTTCACGTGAAACAACAGCGTTCATGTTAAAACACAGTAAAACATATACATGTTACTTCACAAATCGGTGTTTAACCAATGAGAGCAATAAAACTTTTGTAGAAAAACAAAAGTGAAAAGCTTCAGCTGTACCCAATAATAAATGTTTTCTCATTAAATATTCCATTACTTTCAATTCCCATCCTGCAGGAACCGGGGCACGAGGGGATTTCAAACTATTGGGACTTAATGAGCACTCTGGCCACATTAAAAGTTTAAGTTATTGTGTTAATACATATGGTATATTTAATGTAAAGTAACTTATATCATTATTATGTTTAATTTATTGTATTAATTCAGTACATCAAAAATTAATGGTTAATTCAATTTTATGTAGTTGCAAAATAACATCTAGATAACGAATTACTGATTTAAAAAACATCTATGTTTTTAAGATACGTGATAATTATTTTGTTTTATTTATCGTGTTTTGCATACACACTAGACAACTCGTGCAGCATGCATAATATTAATGTACCAGTAATTATTATCACAGTCAGAGCTTACTTTAGCCCAGCGGGACCCTAAGCAGTATATAAAGTCCAGGGCTCCCCATAATATTGTGTAATAAAACAAATATGCCGGAAATTGTGCAACAGAACAGTATGTTCATCAGTGGGTAAACCCTATGGTTTTGCAGTTTTGTATTTAAGAATAGTTCATAAAATATTTATACAGGTCCCTAATAGCAAGGGATTGGCCTTAAGGCTAGCTCTGATATCAAGAGTGAGTCGATCATGCCATACAACAGACAAGATGCATGGTAATATGTTCGAGGACCAACTCGTATAAGCATTCTTTGGTAGGGGGAAACTGATATAAATAAGGCATGTATTTTACAGCTGTCAAATGATTCAGAAAACAATAAAGGCAAACAGTTCAAAAATGAAAGAATGAAACACGTATCAATAATTATTTAAACTAATACCTATTTAAAAAATGAATGAAGAGCTCAGAAAGTATAAGACCTGTGTTAAGACCTTTATGAATTTTGATTTCTAGTGCATCAGCATAAGCAAAAATTGACAATGAATTGAAACTGATGACCAGTACAAAGCTAAGGACGTGAAGAAGTAGAAGATTATTTTCTGCATTTTTAAAAAAGAAATAGTAGAACTTGACATTCCAGATAATGATTTGTGGCACAAAATATACAAATGAATAAGAGTTATATTTTTAGAGCATGATGATTTTCAGCTGACAATTATTGGATAAATTAATAATTTGGACTAATATTCTTTAAAATTTGACACAGTGTTCTGTTTGTCCTGTAAATTGTTTGGACAAGAAAATGTAATTGGTTGATAATGGTTTTCATTCCTAGCAATACATCCAATAAACTAAAATCCCATCAGAAAAGTAGTTTGTATAAGAAATAAATGCCTTTTGAAATAAAAGGAATTAGAACTCCAGTTGAAAACGAATTTTACAGCTTCAACTTTAATCAAAATTAAAGAGCAGCATTTTACAGACTAATTAATAGGATAATTGCAACAGCTAGGCATTTGGTATAAAGAAATCAAGCTTTTACAGAACTGTTGATAGGTTAAACTACCACAGAAGCTGCTTATTTTTTAGTTCTTATGGAATTGATGGAAAAGATGGACCCCTTAACTAATTATCGTGTTTCATAAGTTCATAGAGAATGAAACAAGATGTTATTATTCATGCCATGAAGTCAAACTAATTTATTAATGCAAATGTTCTAAAAATTAAACAGACAAAGTACAATTCTTTAATGGTGGACTGTAGTCATGATAAGTAATCAAAATCAACATATAATATTCTCCCAGCAAGATTTGACACTCTTGGAATACAGCACTTTATTGACAAAAATGATTTAGCATTAGTATATCTCATTGTGTGCATTTCTCTCTGGGCGCTACTTAGACCTCCAGCTCCTGTATAGTACATGAATATACCATACGTTTCTATATTCTAGTATTATATTTTCAGAAGTCATCATTTCTTATATATATGTGTGCAGGTTTCGCATAACACATGGTTAAGAAAGTAGTTAAGTAGCCACCTTTGTTCCTTTGTCATTCTCTAGTAGATAATTTCTGGTCTGCCCATGGAGAAACATAGTTACAATACTGTAAGCTGTGCAAGGATGTCGAGAACAGGGTGTTCTTCGATGGTTGCTCAGATATGTCATGATTTGGTCTCACCTATGTTTGAATGAGAATGACTAACATGTGACTAGCACTAGTCACTCTGGATAAGTACAACATTTCTTGTGAACTAAGGAATGCTAGATTCAAACAGTTTAGTATAAAAAATCTTGAAGAGTAAGTAGTTTGAATACAAAGCCTACACACGGTGTTTATGTTATTTTGTATTATGAACAACATACTTTCATGTTTCACTTTGTGTCCAGTCTCTTTAGTTCATTCATTTTTTAAAACTCAGTTACGTAGTAATCAATATCTTGACCACTAAATTTCTCGTTATTAATGGACCTATACATTGCTCTAAAGTTAATTTAATTTTAATTTGGTATGGAAGTTTATTTGGTCCATGGGGAGGTAGATATAAATTTTCAGTTTTGCATTTTGTGGTTTTTATGGGCGTTTTTGCGTATTTTACCATTGCTTCGCCCTCTTTTAATGGACCTTCACCAAATTTGGCATGAAGGTTTGTTGGGTTCATGCAGAGATACATGCAAACGTGTGGTTTCACATTTTGTGTTTTGCAGTTTTATTGGCGTTTTTTACAATTGCATATAAGGGAAGCTAATTTTCATGTCCTAAGATAACCTTTCATTAATCATAAATTTATATAACTTCCGTCCAGGGAACGGGTACTCCAGGTAGTACTAAATAAGGAACTGTGAAAGTCGTAGGGGTACTGAAAAGTCAATTTGTTTCTTCTACATTTTACATAAGCTAAAAAAAAAAATCATTACCCTTTGAAGTTAGCTTTCTTACAAATATGTGGTGTTCCTATAAAAAAAGATTAAATACGGAGTGAAACAGGAATTGTTAGCCAATAATAGATGAACATTTGATTGCTATAACATGTAGATACTTAATGCTTTGCATATTGTGCAATCAGTGTTTTTAGGAAGCCAACACCTATAGTATATGAAGTGTAGGAGTAAAAAAAATTAATATTTATAATATTACATTTTATTACACACATTCATAGAATAATTACTTTAAATACACGAAGGTTTATTTAAA
>NW_013671086.1:8615-21671 GCF_000517525.1 Limulus polyphemus
CGAACTAATGCGATTAAATAGTCAATAGCTACAGTAAATCATCATGAACTGTATAAGCTATCCACTAGCCATGTCTACTATCATTACAATGTATAAAGGTAGGTATCATTTCAAGTAATCCTTTGCCCAAAGTTAATCATAAAAAAGCCAGCAAACAAGATAAATAAAAAATTGGGAATTTAAAAACCTGCAAATAGGGATCGTAAAAAGTAAGGAAGACAAGGCTGGGGATACTGTAGACATTATTTACTCAAACTACAAATCCATATTTTTACTCCATCAAATGTACTTCTAAAACACAGCATGGAGACAAAATAGGGGTTTGTAGTTTGAGTAAATAATGTCTACAGTATCTCCAGCCTTGTTTGCTTACTTTTTACCATCCCTATTTTCAGGTTTTAAACTCCCAATTTATAATTTATCTTGTATACTACAGAGTGAATTAGAAGGAGAATATTGTCGAGTTTTCTATTTCTACTGAAGTGTGTGTACTGCCCTTTACTTGAACTCTCGTGCTTTAAGTTTAGAAAGGCTTCTTATTTAAAGGAAATTGCAATTTCCACAACTAGAAATACTTACAACCAAGAGGGAGAGTTTGTCACTGAGGGGAGATGGTTGTTTGAGAGAGCTGTGCTGTCAGTAGAAGTCTTCTCCTGGATGTAAGACCTTTGCAGATTGGCAAAGGTCCATGACTTCTATGTCACTATAGCCAATGATGCATGAAGAAGAGCCATCAACGTCTGGTGCACCAACAATGAACATTCATGTTCTCCTCCAGAGGGTCAACCTCAGTGCACAGAAATACAGGAGACTGAGGATCTTCATGGTGATTTGGCATCTGACAAGTATGAGACTGAGTGGGCAGTCTGTATAGGACTCATAGATATATAGCAGTCAGAGTAATACAACTATAGCTCTGGTCAAAGCCACCCAAGCCTAGCCACGGGAAATTTTAATTGCTGTTGGTGAATGATATCTCACCAGTAGGTGAGATGGTGGACACAAATGAGAAAGTAAACAGATCATGGAGCAGTGGTGAGCCTTCTCAAGCTGAAATATATACTGCCAAGATAGCCATGGATCACAGACAGCTTAGGGTCACGGAGAACCAAAAACGAGGATCCAAATGCGCCTCATTGTTCTGCAACTATATAGCATGGGCCTACCGCTCATAAGGGTATCAGGGTCCCTGAAAGCCTCTACAATGTTGTATCCATGATTTTGATATCATCTCAGTCAAGTAGTGGCTGGAATATCGTGAAAGAGAGCACCTGGCCATAATTGTGGTTCTCTATGAGTGTGGTGAAACATATCCCTCTGCTAGCATTCAAAGGTAGAGGAAAGGAGAGATTTCTGAAGCCTGGATTGGCAGAACTATAGAATAGACTAAACAATGCCTGATTCTGAATTTGACTATGAGTTTATGAATTCTTGACCAAAGAGCAACTATGGGACTGTGAGGCAGTCATTATTGAGTTGCAATGGAAGTTTATGATGTATGATTTGAGCCATTTGCACAGTAAGGCTTACGCAGCAATAGCTTCAGCAGAACATGAGGATATTCTTGTTGCCAAGTTTGTTGAAGGACCACCCAGGAAGTCAATGCAACACCACATAGGTGTGAGAGATCTTCTCTTCTTTACTGAGGCAGTCTCCTTCATGGTGTTGTATAAAGTGGTAATTTTGAGTCTGTATTAAAAGAGAAAGAAGCCTGTAGCAGCAACTGCAATGACTTTATCTATGACACACTGTCCCATCCAGGCATCCATACTGTGTCAAGTTGAAGCCATCCAAGGGTCAACCAACCACCCACACATTCAAGTGTTGTGATACAACACTTGTATGGGCAGAGCTATCCCAGTCCTACCATGATTTATATGCCTCCACCAGGACATTGTCCTGGAAGGGAGAAGTGAAGCATCTGCTTTGCATGTGGAAAAACGAGTCGCTTTTGAGTTAGTTGGCGATACTTTGCTAAGCAGCAAAGTGAACAAAACTACCTTCTTGAATACAATATTTCAGTTACTAGGCAACCATGCACAAAGGAAACTCACCCCAAAAAACATTATCGAATCTCTGCTTGGTCATTAGATCTTAATTTATCTACCATAGGTTCCTTCCAGTTATTCTTTAAGAAAAGCCTTTCCCCCCACCCAAGCCCACCTGTCTGCCACCTATCCACGTCCCTACTTTCATAATCCTGGAGTCAGCACTGACTAATGGTGCAAAAGATACAGAAGATATAATGGCAGGCAATGAATACCACTGCTACAGCACCAGAAAATTAGAGGAGCCCAAGTTGGGCTTGACCATTGACTTGGTGGAGTGCAATGAACAATTTGTACCAAAAAGTGTGGTGGTCAGCCAAGTTCTCTCAAGGTTGGGTGGTTCTTGATATGTATCTGGTGGAGTACAAGGGCAATATATTGTGTCTCGGATTGAAATAGGATCAACCAAAACTGGCAGATTTCGTGGTATATCACGCACTCCAAGTAAAACTACCACTTGAACCAGTTGAAATAAACATCACTCAGGTGAATGGAGAGGTCATGCTTTGACTACAACTAGGAGGTTTCCCTAACAAAATTAAGGTAGTTGTTTCCAACCTCATTGACATTCTTAGAATGGACGTACTGCAGAATTTATCAGTCAGTTTTGCTTGTGTAACCATTGATGTTCCATGGTAGTGTTATCTGATGTCAGCTATATCAACCTCAATGAAATATGTATGTGGAAAAGTAAGTCATACTACAGTGTATCAGTACCACATAACCAGGTTCTAGAGTCCATGCATGAAATAGGCAGTTTACTCTCCAGGAAGAAGCAGCATTAGCTGAGACAGTTACATGTTAAAGGAGGAAATGAAATCCCAGTGTTATTTTGCAAGTATGGATGAAAAGTTGTTCAGGTGAATACTGCAATGGTCATTAGCACTGTAAGCAAAGTAAAAGTAACTAATGCTAGCAGTAATGGTAGGGTTGCTTCTGTTGTGTTACATTAAAACTATATACAAGGATACCAACACGACCGAGATCAATAATTGAGGATTGGGCAGACAATGTACATTTAATGCAGAAGCAGCAACTCAGTAGAATATGTCAATTTATTTATGGAACTGGATGATCATTTGAGTCGAAAAACAATCACAAAACATCCCATAGATACAAATGACAGCTGTCCAATTAAACAACTGCAACATAAGCCTTCCTGCAGCACTAGGGATGTAGTCAGCGCTAAAATACAGTAGCTGTTAAAGGATGGAATCACATAGTCTTCAAATAGTGCTTAGTTGGCACCACTAGTGATTGTCAAGAAAACGGAAGATACGTCCAGGTTCTGCATTGATTTTAGATGTTTAAATGTGGTAATTCATGTTCATACTATCCAATTACCATGAACATGTGAATGTTTGGATGCATTAAAACAAACCTATTGGTTCGATATGTTGGCATCTGAATGATGAAAGCAGATGTAAGACTGCTTTAAGCATAAGAAAGGGCTTATAGGGTTTTTCACATCATGCCATTCAGCCTGTGTAACATGCTCACTACTTTCAAGAAGTTAATAGAACTAAAAGGACTACAGTGGACAAAGTGTTTAATTTATATTGATACATCAAGTTTGAGTCTTCAACTGAGAACCTGAAAATGGTCTTCTAGCAGATACAAAAGGCAGGTTTGATGTTGAAACCATTCTTGCACACGGAAGTGTAATTTTTCAGTCATATTGTGGATAAAGAAGAAACCTTCATACATCTTGATAAACTAGCAGTGTTGTGATATTGACAAGTCTGAATCTTTCTTGGTTTTGTGTTGTATTACTGATGGTTTGTAGCAAACTTCTTCAAGGTTGCCTTACCATTACTGGCTCTTACTAAGTCAGAGATTCACTACACTTGGAGTGTGAGTAATCATTCCAATCCACGAAGTGTGCTTTGTTAGAAACTTATTGTGATGTATTTTCCTCTTGTACTGAAGAAGAATCTGTGGGTCATAGGATCAAAACCCATCACCTAACATGTTTGCTCTTTCAGTCATGGGGGTACTATGATGTGATCATCAATCCCACTATTCACTGGCAATGAGTAGCCAAAGAATTGTTAGTGTATAGTTCTTACTAGCTGCCTTCACTCTAGTCAGGAATGTTTAGAGAAAATAGCCATTTAATAGCTTTACATGAACAACACTTGAACAAACAAACAAAAGAGAGAAAGAATGAGAAAAATATTAATACGCACTTCTTGCTACTTTTCTTAAAAATATAAAATATTTATTAAAATAAATTTCAAGGAAAGAAATTTAACATTATTAATCCCTGGCCAGCAGCATTTATTAAAATTATTATTATTACTCCTATTTTTTAATATGAATGCCAAAATCAGTAACATTTACCTACCATATGTTCAGTGAGAAAATGATCCCTTAGATATGTAATTTTTTATTACTTTGATACGTTTTATATATGTCAGGGTTTCCACATGAAAAAAAAAAAAATCGATGCTTGCAGTCATAATCTTAAGTTCAGTTATCCTCTTTGATCCAGTATGTCCCCTGTAAGCATGACCTTGATATTACAGATCCCCTTCACCTTCAGGATTTTCCTGCAGGAAAGTCTCCTGAAATATAAGTTTCTCCAAGTTTTTAATTAAGTTAACCCCCTTTTGTTTTTCATCATGTTTATAAAACAATTCTCCTGGAAACTAGAAATCTCCAAGATTGTGATCAAATTATCCTTGTTTATTTATTTTATACAAGGGTTTTCACCAAAGACAAAAATTTCCTTGAGCTATAACCCTTCTAAAATATACTGAGGGTTGAGTTTATTAAATTCAAATGATTTTGAATATTCAAATTAACAATGCCATGTGACAACCACAACCAACATAAAGTCACAGTGGAATGACACAGATCAGAACTAGATTTTGATATAGTTTAGCATTTCATAGGTAGAATGATACCACTGAAAATTGGCCGCTTTTGGGAAAAATATGTAACAGTCCTTTATGATTCAGAATTTCCAAGATAGAGGTATCCCTTGTACTACATAAAACAAAGGAATATGGATCAAATTGGGAAATAAAGACCACCTGGAAATAAAGACCTAAAGACATGTAATAAGTTGTACCCCAGCCATGGTAAACAAAGTGCAGCACCTTGTAACAGGTGACAATCCTTGAACAGAAAAATCAGTGTCCCACGAAACAGTATGCAACATCATTATGAAGGATCTCTGTCTGAAAACAAGGCCAACAGGATATAGGTTCACTAAAATAAGGTTTCCAGCCATGCCTCCAATTACACTGTCACATACCTCAAACAGCTGGAGAATAAAATGGGTATTAATGGTAGTCAAAATGAAGACATACTGGTCAAATTACTAGAAGCAGAGCCTACGAATTTGTGTGTGATCAGATTATTGAAAGGGGCACTGGAAAACCATCATTCGTATATACTAGATGGATTATAGAAAACAGGCAGGGAGATGTGGTGTGCTTTGACCATGATATCCTTAAGAAAGATCGTTTTGCAATAGAAACAATGTTGCAAGGCTATTGTCAAGACATGCCATCATGAGACAGTGCATCACTGGACATGGCAACATGGATGGTATCACGGTGGGGCCCCAAAATCATCTTAATATAGCTTACTCAACTTCTGTAGCTGAAACTTTCCTTTAAGCTATGTTCTTTCTAATGTTGTTTCAATAGGGGAGAATATCCAGATTTATCTAAGTTTCTTGTCAGATGTTTCTCTTCATTTATTCTCTTCCTATTAGGTTTTCTCAAAAAATAAAATCCACAATAACTTAAAAGCTATCTAAGTTTGTAATCAGAAGTTTTTTAAATGATCTAGTTCCTAATAGGGCTCTTACCAAAGTAACAAGAATCCATGGAAGCTAACATTCTTTTAAATTTATTATCTTCTTACTGGATTTTTCACTAAGATAGAAAATGTTTTGAATATTAGAATTGTTTTGATTGTAATCAGATCTCCTTTCCTTACTTGTGGATTTCCTTAAGATAAAATCTCCAGGAAAACTTTTTACAATCAAAATTTCTTTAGGTTTGTATTTTTTCTTCCTACAAAGCTTTTCTCTCCCACAACAAACAAATCTTCCTTTGAAAATTATGATTTTCTTACATTTGAATTTAAAGTGTCTTTTGATATATCCTCTCAACATCAGTATTTCTCTTTGAAAAAAGCACCCCTGAAAACAAAATAAAAAAAACAAACTCCCTACACATGTTTAAAAGAAGAAAACTATACTATTTATTATTCTTTTCCTACCAAGAATATCTTCTATGGCAAAAATGAAGATCATTTTGTCAAAGTTCGAAAAAGTATTTTTGAAACAACAAGAAGCAGTCTGAAGGTTACTGGGCATTCATATTTAAATCCTAAAATATTTGGCACAAACAATTTGCAGCACTTATTTATGATTTTAAAGAAGGCTAGTCTTAAAAATTAGCTATAGATTTAAGCTATGTATGTAGTGTTTCAGTGTGGTTAGGTTTAAATAATTCAGTCCATTAGTCTTAAAGATGCAAAGTGGATGTCACCAAAACTACCTTGTTGAGTGTGCAGTGCTATCCCCAATTTCCTGCACATTCCTTGTAATTGATCTGATATGAATATCAAAGTTAAAATCTTTATGCACACTAACATTATCAGGATCGTTACTTTATTGAAATTTACGAGGGATTGAAGAGAACTTTGCATATTTGATTGAAGAAGATCAGTCTATAAACTATAACACTTTACTTAAACATACGCTTCCATTTCCAAGGCTAGTGTAGTATAGGCCTTTGTTTAGAAATAACGTTATGTCATCAAATAATTACAATGATAATAAAAACTAATTATATAAATAATTCAATTTAAATATTTACTCCACAACAACAATCAACTCACTAATTACACACACATTATTAGGCATGAAAATTTTATTCTTGAGTACTTTAATGTTCACTTTTTATGTTTATAATGCAATAACCTATACAAACACATTAAGTAAGTCTAGATCAAACATCATTCTATTCCACTGCAAAGTCAAAGTATAAAAACAACTTGGGTAAATATATCTACAACAAATCAGTTCATTATGTACATAGGCACAGTGTCTGAATCATTTATATCTTGAATAACAAGCTTGACTAATAAGAAATGTGGAAAAAGTATTTCCCCACTGTCATCATACTACAGAAAACCTAAAAACCATTTGATATGACTAATATTAAAAGAGGAGATTGTAGTGATCAAACAAAGAATACACTAAAACATTATTTAACAATATAATAAGACACCATAAAGGTTAGTGGGCACTTTTTAATTGTGTAATGGTCATTGGAAAAACAATCACTATGTTTCTAACTTAATTGGATTAGATCCAATTTCTATGTCAGATTTTAATGTTACTTAAAAACTTGACAAGAAAAGTAGTGCTTTGGGAAGACATTTTTGGTGAAATGGCAGTAATCAGGTATGAATTCAAGAGTTATAATAACAAATGAAGTGGAAGTTTTAAAATGTTCAACATACACATTAGAATCAACTTAAGAAGGTGTAAGGTACATTTTTATCTCACCTCATAGTTCTGTACAATAAAAAAATTGTTTTTCAGAAATTTAGTACAATAAAAAATGCAAATTAAGACATCAGAAGTGTAGCAAAAAAGTAATGTTATAATATGATTCGTAACATTCTGTCTTTTTTTTCTCAGACACTATATATTTTCTATCACAGCAAATCACAAGAATAACCATACAGTGTAACAATGAATAATTCCTTCAGAACTCAGTATTACCTAATTACAGAGTACTTTGTTATCAAAATATGAAAGACTGAAATGTACACTAGCATTTTTACACATTATAATTTGTATTCAAGTAGCAGCTAAACTATCCTTATTCATCTCTGTGATGAAAACCCATTGTTCATCAAAGATTAAACAAAATGATGGAAATGGTTAATTTGGATAATTAGGCATTTTCAGACTATGAAAATCTGTATTAATTATTGAATTTATCATTGACCATTTTTACATGACTTAGTCAACAGATAGATTAAATATCATGCAACTAAAGTAAAATAATTCACTAAGTAAAGAATATTTTATTTTTTGATGCAAGTTCTAAGCAAATTAAAATGTCTAATGATATGATGGCACAGTTGTTTTTACAGTGGAGTGGTGATCTTAAGTAACAAAATATTTGAATTTACAAAAAGGAAACACTTCTCATATAGAACAGAAACCAAGAAATATACTGTTCTATTTTTTAATTATCATTGACTTAGACATCAATTCTCGGTGTTGACCCATAAAAACACTGACCACTCAACCACATCCTTCTAGGTACAATGAAATGTTTGGTCATTGGTGCAGGTTTGAGAGAAAAGAAGAAAAGTGTGGAAAGAAAACGATGGGTATAAAATAGATACAAGTTCTTAAATAAACAGAAAAATAATACTATTTGGATTAGGATCACTAAACATAGAAAAATAAACCTAATAATCAGATGTTTACTTTAATTCTTTGATTAGCTAATAAACAAAAAGTAAGTGATGGTTTTAAAATATTTCATTGTTAGTAAGGAACATAATTTGAACAGTTGATAATCAGAATTCACATCAATTGTACAATTTAATTTATTCAAATGAATACATTGCAATCCCTTTTATCCTGTGTATTGTGTTACCAAATATGCTGGCCACCTGTATCTTTATGTGTGTGATTCATGTATGTTTTGAAAAATGTTGGATATCTGTGATCTGATGTCTTATATTTGTAGTGTACAATATGTTATTAATGATCAGAGTGACGACTTGTAATCTTATCTTACTTCTATAGTGTGTAACATGGGTACCTGTAATCTGTAGCCTTGTGTCTTATCTGAATAATGTGAACTATATTACCACTTACTATGAACCAGTAGCATACTTTTGGCTTCAAAAGAGGGATGGGAGTGTTATGTATCTAGGGTATGCATAAAGGTATTCTATAAAAACAGGTGTTCTAGCCTTAAAAAGGATGAGGGGGAATACGTACCTGGATCCCTTGTTAAAATTATGCCTATGCTGTAAACATGTGTAACCTTTTGTTACATCTGTATAGTATCAAGCATGTTAAAAGATATATTGGCCACCTGTAACCCTAAGTTTTAACTGTATAGTTTAAATAAAAATGATAAATTAAGTTTTATACGTAACAGCTTTATAAATTAAAAGTATTAAAAATAAAGAATTTCAATATGGAATGTTACATAGAGCATGAGGTTAAATTTAGGTAACGAGTAAAACAAAAGAAGAGAAGCAGTATTTTGTAAAGTAGAATATTAGTAGCTAGGTTTCACTAGCCATAGAGTTAACATTAAAAATACAAGGAAAACAACTAACAGATAAATGTCACAAATAAACTCCAGATTGATTCTAAATGTTGCTAGAGTCAGAACTACTTTTTAGTGATGAATATAATGATTAATCCTAGATTCATTTTAATTCCCATACTGGACCTACCTAATTATCTACTCATATCTTTGAAATTGGCTAAAACCTGAAATAGAACTTTTAATTAAGAATTTCTCTGTTGTCTACGATAAAAACAAACTAATATACAACTTCAATAACTACCATTTTTAAATATGTTTAAACGAATTACAAAAACATTTTCATTTTAGTTTTTAAAAACCTCAAGTATTAGAATATTGAGTAAAAGTGTAAATTTTTCAAAAGTTTTAAAACATTACACTAAACAACATCAGAAACTACCAACTAAAATGCTTTAGAGGTAATTGATCTGAAGATAACTTTATATGAATGACCTATAACCAGTTTATAAATTATAAGATGTGCTGTAAATCATGCACTAGCAAATTAATGGAAAAGTTGTGAAATATGTTACAGCTATGATGTATCAAAAACAACAATCTTAATAAAAATGGATTTATCAGAATCCTATAGCTGAATAATAAACAATAAATATTAACATATTAGGCAATGGTTAAAGTAGTGGTAGAAGTTGACATGTCACTTAACCCAGAGACTTCTGTCCCTTGAGTCTGGAGCACTTTATAATCTTTTTTACTCACAATCTTCTTTGACTGATATTTTATTATATAGCAAGTAATAATTTGGCATAAAGTTAGATTATAAGATTCTTCTAAAAAATGTTTAATCTATACAGTATTTCAGAAACTCACAGTTTTAAAAGATGAGAAGAAGAAATGTTTGACTGTGAAGTTCATTTGAGAGAAAGAGTTAATATAATTTTATATGAAATTCTGGGATAATTGAATATACTTGATGAGAAATTAAGTATCTAAAATTATCAACTTTAGTGAATCAATTGAAGTATGTTAGTTTTCTGAAGATCTATTTCCTCTGTTGATTGAAACAACGATCAAGAAATATTTCCATGGTTTGATAGAGATGGAGTTTTACATGAGGGAGGGAATGATTCTCATCTGGATAAACCTAAAAATTAGAATACAATAATATAGATAGAGCTCAGATACTTTCTCTGATAAATTAATTACTCTTGAAATAATGATGAATATTCAAGTTTGTTTTATATAAAACAAATGGTATGTTCATTCAAGCAAAAAAAAGAAAGTTGTGATATACAGTTCTAGTATGTTTACAGAATTTTGATAATATTAAAACAATTAAGTACTAACAATGCATATGGAAATGATAGGGATCATACCTGGGTTTGGTAAACCACATCCTTTTCAGAAAAAGCTTTCATAAGCATCATTGACTGCTGGATATGTACATTGTCTGATAAGGAAAACAAAAACTAACATTAATGGGGCTTCACAACATGTGTAATTCTGAAGGTAATCTTTGTATCTTTTTGTGTGGGTCATATTCTTGATTCACAATGATATTGTTCATAAACTTCAACACAAAACTGCAGCTTCAGAAACCAGATTATACTTCAGTTGCTCAATAACATGATTATTCTACTCATAAAAGAACTAAAATGAACACTTATGACTCATTTCATAAATCTTGCTGATCTACAGTCCACAATGCTAACCACTGGGTCATTCTCAGCCCTCAACAATCAGTAGCTTTGATTACAAATGGTAAAAAATATCACTGTTTGATGCACAACACTTTGTTTCATCAGTTCCACACTATGTTAATGCTTTATTGTTTGATCACAGTAGACCAACACCAGATTAATAAATGAAATGTGGAAATTAACATATGTTTCCATTATTTTGTCCAACTTCTTAACGTTCTTTAGTCTTCAGTAACTAGGAAATTAAGGAAACTAATTGCAAAAGGTGTTACTATGTATTAATGAAATGTTTTAAAATTCATTTATTAATGAAATTTTTAAAATTCATTACAGGATTTCATACCTAGTTTAAGTAACAGCCTGATGCTTTTGAATTCAAGTTAGTTTTAAACATAAATCTTCTCAATTTACCTAATTCTTTCAGAAGACTCCCATGAGATTAAAAATAAGAACATACTATGCTAATATTTTAGGTAGTTTTAAACATAAATCTTTTCAATTTACCTAATTCTTTCAGAAGACTGCCATGAGATTAAAAATAAGAACATACTATGCTAATATTTTAGGTAGTTTTAAACACAAATCTTTTCAAGTTACCTGATTTTTTCAGAAGACTGCCATGAGATTAAAAATAAGAACATACTATGCTAATATTTTAGGTAGTTTTAAACACAAATCTTTTCAATTTACCTGATTCTTTCAGAAGACTGCCACGAGATTAAAAATGAGAACATACTATGCTAATAATTTAGGTAGAAACATATGTCTTCTAAATTTTATTTCAGAAGAGCCAACAGAACTTTATAATGCTTATTCTGGTAACATATTTTGAGAATTTTCTTACTGCAATTGTAAAAAAACTCTTGACAACATCATCAAACATATCCAAAATTCTCATCTTAATTTTCTGTGTATGCCCTTCTTTAACATGTAAGATTGTATTTCAGGATCATCATTTCATTTTTACTTTTTACAATACACACACACACACACATATATATATTTCTTCACTTGGATATAAACTTGACACCTGTCACACACCAGGTAAATTCTCTACCAATTGGGCTAAAGAGTTAATCACCAAGTACTTGCTAGTAAGTCACTTTTTAATGGCTAAAACTACTACATTCTTACCATTACACTACCAAGGCACATCTTTGAACCTAATTTCAGGACTGTAAGATGGCCTCACATTGGGCACCATTGTGGTAATTTAAACTTTTTACAATACATCATACAGCTTTACAATATATTAGTTCTCAAACAAATTAGAAATTGTATTAACAGATAATAAAATTAGAAATGCAATCTATATTGGCAGTATAAACATTGAGTTGTTCGATGAAACAAATCTTGCTAATGAATTTAATGACTGTATTTGGTTTGAAATCATATATCAAGCAGGCAGTAGCATTGTGTATATAGGAATAGCTTGGATTGTTCATCAAAATTGTACTTTAAATATCTCCTCAACAGGTCGTCAGAATTTTACAATACTATAATATAATATATAATACTTTTATAACAATATCTATGTAATGACCGAGTCACATGTTCTGGGAATGTCAGTAACTATCATAGCAAAAAGCTTGAATTTCTTGTTCTTCTTTCTTCTGCTTCCTTTTTATTACATTATAACTCAAAAACAAAAACAATGATGTCAACCAATTTCACTGAAGTGACATAGTTTCAAACAGGGTATCAGCTTTTATAAGTATTAATAACTAGTAGTAATTTAAAAAAATAATAATTCTAGTGTAAATGATAATGTTATGACAGCAGAAGTCACATGATGTTGCTGGCGCGTTGGCGCTGGTGCCGTGCGTGATGAGTTTCTCAAATGATCAGGGAAGTCCGAGTGTGTTCGAGATGCCCTCTTCTTTAGTATATAAGCCTGGCAGAGAAAGCCAGCAGAGATGAATGAAGAAAGAGCAGTAGTTATTTTGAGTTCCATGTAATTTATGATTCTGTTAGTTTCGAGCTAGTGACCCGTAAAGTGTGTGTTTTGCACTCGTTGAGAGCAAAGTTATC
>NW_013671086.1:22671-23827 GCF_000517525.1 Limulus polyphemus
TTGTGGAACTACTGTGTATTAAAAGTTTGTAACAAGGAAGAATAAACTGGTTTAATCAAGAAACGAGTTGTATTGCTGAAGATCCTCAGAAATAATTTCTACAGGAAACAAACAAACAAGCAGATACGTAATAAATCGGTGCCAGGGGTGGGGGGCTAGTCAATGATAAGGCAAGAAATACAACCATAAAGAAAGGACATCCTCTCCCAGAACATTTAACTGACTTCTATAAGATGAGCATAGTCCATTTGTCATCATCACAGGCTAGGAAACTTTTGGCAAATTATGCAGACGTCTTTTCAAAAGGAGATCATGACCTTGGCTACACAGACCTTGTGGAGCACAGAATAAACACAGGCAATCACCGTCCAATAAAGATCCCTCCAAGGAGAATAGCTCCAGCAAAGCAACAAGAGATGGAGAAGGGCATGGATGGCTTAATTAAGGAAGGGATAGTCGAGAAATCAGATAGTCCTTGGTCAGCTCCCGTCATGTTAGTTCCAAAGAAGAATGGGACCCAACGTTGCTGTGTGGACTTCAGAGCTCTTAACAGTATAACCGAAAAGGACTCATACCCACTGCCAAGAATTGATGATACTCTTGATGCCCTAAGTGGAGCCATATGGTTTTCAACTCCGGACATAAGTCGGGTTTCCATCAAATGAAAATGGCTGAAGCAGATAAACCTAAGACTGCATTTAGTTATGACCAAGGTCTCTAGCAATACTGTGTGATGCCATTCGGGCTTAGCAATGAGAGGCTGATGGAAATAGTACTGGAAGGCCTACAATGGAGGATAGCCCTGGTGTACCTGGATGATGTCATATTGTTTGCAGCAATATTTGATGAGGAAGTATCCTGGCTAGAGGAAGTATTCAAGTGTTTGAAAGCAGCAAACCTCAAACACCATCCCAAGAAATGCCACTTGTTCCAAAAAGAAGTACTTTACTTGGGTCACATTGTAAGTGAGCATGGTGTGCAAACTGATATTGACAAAGTGAAAAAAGAGCTGATTGGCCAACACCAGACAATGTGGGAGAGTTAAGAAGTTTCTTGGGACTCCGTACCTATTACCGGAAGTTTGTGAAGGACTTTCAACTATAGCTGCTCCACTACATGATTTGACAAAAAAAGGCCAGAAGTTTGAGTGGACAGT
>NW_013671086.1:24515-27667 GCF_000517525.1 Limulus polyphemus
GAAAGAGTAGCCATTGACATTGCTGGTCCTTTGCTCCAGACTCATGCTGGAAACAAGTACATTTGTGTGGTGATGGATTATTTCATAGTGGACCGCCTCTCAGATGTGACTTTCTGAATAAAATGTGGTTGGCAAGGTAAGCCAAAGGTGGTACATGCCAACAGGCTTTGGCGTTATCACAGCCCAAGACATTTCAGTTGGAACAAAATGAACAACAGAACAAATGATGCTGTTGAAGACGTGTCACCTGAAAAAGCCACTTTTGAAGAAGAAACTCTACCCGGTTTTGAGAGGGAAAACAGTGAAGCCATTAATGAAGTTACTACCACTAATGTGACTGCTACTGATAGTGGGACATTTCCTGCTGGAGCAGATGAATCACACGTGAAGCAGAAGCTAATGAGATTGATACCAGTATAAAAGAAGAAATGTCCTGTACAATTAAGAGACTTTGTTGTATTTTAATTTTGTGTTTGTAAATTCTGTACATTTAATTAAGTTACTGTTAATTATCTATTGGTTTAATGTAAGTAGCTATTGTTAGGGATGAACAATACTAAGGAAGGGGCAGTGTTACGACAGCGGAAGTCATGTGACACTGCTGGAACGCTGGCACTGGTGGCATGCGTGATGAGTTTCTATAATGATCGGGGAAGTCCGAGTATGTTCGAGATGCCCTCTTCGTTAGTATATAAGCCTGGCAGAGAAAGCGAGCAGAGATGAATGAAGAAAGAGCAGTAGTTACTTTGACTTCCGAGTAATTTATGTTTCTGTTAGTTTCGAGCTAGTGAGCTGTAAAGTGTGTGTTTTGCACTCGTCGAGAGCAAAGTTATCGAGATTGTGAATCGCTGTGATTTATAGCATGTATTATAAAAGTTGTTACGCTTAAAGTGACAGGAAACATCAAGAAATGTACAAGGACTTGTATCCCTGAAGATCCTTGGAAAGAATTTCTACCAGAAACAAACAAACAAGCAGATATGTAACAATATTATCATTACCCCTTGAAGTTAGCTTTTTTACAAAAATGTATTGTTCCTTTAAAAAGCTGAAGTACAGGATGAAACAGGAATTACCAGCCAATATTAGATAACCAATAAATATTACAGTTGTCATTTCATTGTATTTAGAACTTGGTTATAAATACGAACTTCCTGTGTCTATTGAAACACTACATTAAGATATACAAGCAAACAAATAAAGAAAAAACTTTTCAAATAGGGAAGTAAATGTAGGCACAGAGAAGAATTAACATATAGCAGAATATATAACTATTCATTCACAGTTGAGTTTAATTTATCCTATTTTTGTCTGCTAACATTCTACTACACTGTGTGCATGTGCTATTATGTACGGATAATGCAAATGTCATCCCTATCTTGTTTGCATTGTTTTTGAAGGACTTCTATTAGCTATCCCTACATTTACTTCCTTTTTTTAAAAAGTTTTTTCTTTATATGCAAATGAATCAACTAGAGTTAAACCAATCAATTTCATGTTTAAGTCATGCATTTGTAAGACAAAGTAGAGAACCAAGTTCATATGTACATAACTATTTTAAAAATACTAATTACATAGAATTAAGAAATTATTGTTGGAAAATCACAAAATATTATAGGTAGAGAAATAGTAAGTGAAAAAAAAATGTATTATCAAATTTTAAAATATAAAATTTAAATAAAATCATTTGTGCTAAATGAATATTTTTATAGATATTAATAAGGCATATGAAATATTTATATAAATATTAACTAACTAAACAAAAAATTCAAGTTAATATATAAAACGTTATAAAACAAACATACTTAAGAAACTATGGATCATTAATAAAATCTCAACTTGATAAGGGGTAGAGATAAAATCTATAATAAGTATAAAAAATATCCCTTTAATAAATATTATGAATATAGTTTTAAAAATTCTACAAATAAAATTAATCAAAAGCTAAGAATAGGAAAAATAAATACTATAAAAATGAATTTTTAAAATGTGAAAGGAATTTAAAAAACAACAGAAGAGCATTTAATAAAAGGAGAAACAATAATTAAATGCTTTTATTTCCTATATGTAATAATGAAATGGAACTGTAATTATGAGTCTTAAAAAATCAGAAATCTAGCGTATGACAGAATTTCAGTAGGACAATAAAAAGAGTGTATAAGTTATATCATAGAATTATTGGTATGTATTTGCAATATATTTAGTACAACAGGGACCTTTTCCAGAGGAGCTAAAAAAAACCTATAATAATTACAACATACACAAAATGTGATAAAAATAATTATGTAAATTATTTACATGTACATTGTCATCAGTGTTTTCTGAAATGGTAAAAAAGCTAGTGAAAAGCAGGTTGACTAAATATTCAAATAAACAAACATTTGTCTCTAAGATTAATAAGAATTTAGATAAGAGTTAAATACTGAAGAAGCACAATTAAACTTTATACCATATATTTATGATTCCTTAATTAATGATAAAAACAACAGCACTGAGTGTAACATTGTAAAATTGTTCTTTTGTTGGCAAGCTCTTTGAAATTATCTGGTGAAAATAACTCAAAGTCCAGTCCAATTAATGATAACAAACTAATGTATTTCCTCCTTAATGTTTCTTTACAGACTTCTACATTTTGTAACTTATAAATTATAGGCCTAAGTAACATTACAAATGATGTTCAAATAGAAATACCTCAACCAATGTAAAAGAATAAATATATATGTACAACTTCATGGCTAATCAATCCAGTAATTGAGAACAAAAAACACCCTCTGACTGATTGTACTTTTGGATTTAGAGATGTTCTTTGATACAGTACCATATTGAATATTAGAAGATAAAATGGTAATTATAGAGAAAAGAAATATCATATCAAAACGGTTTGAATGGCAAATTGTAAGAATAAGTTTTGTACTTGAACACATTTTATTATAATATACATAAATGATTTATGTGATCTAAATTCAAATTGTAAAATTACTGTATTTATTGATGATACAGTATTAACAATTAGCTCTGTTAATATAAAACAATTAACATTTCAAAATGATTTGCAAACAGTTAAAATTTTAGTTTTAAACTAAATTATCTACTAACATAATTAAAGCAAATGTGTCAATTAATAAATTAAATTAATACATATGAAATGATTT
>NW_013671086.1:28667-47031 GCF_000517525.1 Limulus polyphemus
GTTAAAATTTTGTTTTAAACAAATTATCTACTAACATAATTAAAGCAAAAATGTGTCAATTAATAAATTAAATTAATACATATGAAAATGATTTGAAATTGTGTATTCATAATAATGAGTGTATAAATAATAATAATAATTGTAACTGTTTGTAAGTTGTCTGTTTGCTCATAGTTAAACACAAAGCTACACAAAGGGTTCTGCCCACCACAGGTATTGAAACCTAGTTTCTAGCATTGTAAGTAAGAGACACAGTTTGCAAATTGAAAGAGTGGATGTTATAAAATATTTAGGCTTACAAATTGATAAAAATTTAAGCTAGAAACTCATGTTAAGGATTTGGTAAAAACATGAAGATTTATGTTCATTAAAACCTATAATTTGAAAATATTGATAAGCATCTATATGTTAAGAATTCTGTACTTCTTACTGACACAGCCAGTAATTCAGTATGGAATTTCGGTATGGGGGAAGGGACTTATCGAACTGCAATGAAATCAACTTTTTTATTACAGAATAATGTTATAAAACTATAATATTATGTAATGATAAAAAAGAAACAATTATAAAAGGTATTATATTTTACTAAAATATTTCTTGTACGATATTTAATAAAGAATAAAAATGATTACTTACAAATAGAACATTATGTTAACTCACTGGGGATTAAAATATAAGATTCCAACACTTAAGAAGTAGATTATGCAAAAACATTATTAAATATTTGGTGCTGAATAAATCATAAAAAATGAAAATAATAAAAACAAATTTAAAGTATTAGTCAGAGAATTTTAAACTATGAAAATATATAAAATTCATTTAAGTTGAAAGGATAAATGCTCATTATTTTTACATTAAATGTGATGAAATAAGTAATAAATAATTAATGTTATTGACCTGGATGAGCTAAAATTTCTTCGGTTAATTATATATAATTTGTACAGTTTACCCTGGAAGAAAAAAGGTCCACATTTCAAAAGTGCTCAGATTATAGGGTTTTTATCATTTTATATTAAGACTTCTTGAACCTACATGTTTTTCTGACATCATGAATTATAATTTGTACTGTATTTATAAGTTAATACATAATGAACTGTGAAATCATATATTTTTAGAACATTGGTACAAATACAAACAGTGAAGGTTGTCCTGAATTAGCCCTAGTAAATCTGTTAAAACTTTGTTGAACATTAGTACAAATACTAATACAAAAACATGTCTTCAACTAGCTCTAGTAGAAATAGATAAACCTTTGATTTCAGCCTTGGTTCACAAACCAACAGTGAAATCTATGTTGAACATTAGCTCTAGTAAATATATGCAATTGAAAAATATTGAGTATTATTACAAATACAAACAGTAAAACTTGTGATGAACAGCAGCTCTAATATGCATGTTTAACTTGTTTTTAACATAAGCTCTAGTGTTGATGGAAGCATAAATGTGAATATTCTTCCACCAAATGAAAAATTTCTTACCATCACTTGTTCCATGAACCAAAAGAAAATTTTTCCCTTTGATATTTCCTGCTTTCTTCAACAAGTTAGATTTCTCATATCCAATGTGGTTTTCTTGAGGAAGTTTCATGTAACGTTCAGTGTATATAGAATCTGCCAACAAAAAGTCACAATATATACAAGGTTACAGTACAAATGCTCCATTATTTGTGTTTGTACAAGAATCCTTATGTATCAGAAAGTATGCGGTAAACCACATTCTTCTATTTTGTTCATTGATTCTGTAAACTCATCCTGTTGTAATGGTAAATATATAGTAAATTTCCTGTCCTTAATTAACTGTTCTTGTCTGATTTTCTCCCTCTATCCTGTTGTAAGAGTAAGTTTATGGTAAACTTTCTTTTCTTCTATCTGATCATGTATGTACATATATATATTTTATTGGTTACTAGCTGGAGTACTCGTCCCCTGGATGGAAGTTAGGTAAATTCATGATTAATGAAAGGTTATCCTAGGACATGGAAAGCTGCTTTCCTTATATGCAATTGTAAAAAACACCTCTAAAACTACAAAACACAACATGTGAAACTGCAAGTTTCCATGTATCACTGCATGGACCCAACAAACCTTCATGCCTAATTTGGTGAAGGTCCATCAAGAGGGGGCGAGGTAGTGGTAAAAAAACCAGTAAAAACGCCTATAAAAACCATAAAATGCAAAACTGAAAATTTGTATGTATCTCCCCACTGACCCAATGAACCTCCATAGCATATTTGGTAAAAATCCATCCACACCCTGTGAAGTAGTTACATGGATATACAACAGACATTACTATTATATTTATTTAGATATAGCACCTGTTTATTTTTTTGTCTCACCTGACTGCTTAGACATGCCATATATAAATTGTAGAAAAGATACTAACAAGTTTGACTAAATGAACAATTTCTTCTGAAAATAAACATGTTATGAGAAGTTTATCATTGTCTCACCATAATAACGCCAATTAGTGACAGGGGCTACAGACATTCCACATTGAAAGACATCTGTATCCATGGCAAGAGCCATAGCTGTAGCATAACCTCCGTAAGACCATCCCCAGATGGCAATTTTTTCATTGTCAATGAACTGTAAGTCATCCCTAAGATACCTGGAATAAAAGATTTCTTAACTGAGTATAAAACAATGTAACTCATGTGATGTCTGTATCTAATCCATGCACCAACTTTCCTTCCAGTTTTTATAATTCAAGCTAACACTCAACTCTTATACTGAACCTCAGTACAAAATTACAAAACTAAATTTTAATTCTTAGCTTCAACGCTAGCCTTCAATAACTCTACAACTAAACTCTAAAGCTAAATTTCATTAAAAAACTAATAATAAACATTAATTATTAACTCTATTACTTAATGTTAATGTTCAACTATAGTAATAAACTTTAATACTGAACTTTGATACTTTTAAAACTCTATCAAGTTAATGTTTTGTTGTGTATTTAATATGAATGATGCTATCAGTAGACTAATCCCTAAATAGAAGTAACTACATATCAGACTCTTTTTTACTTTAAAAAAAAAGTGACAGAACAAGATGAAAACACCAAGAGTTAGCTGTATACTATAATATGAGCCTGAAAAGAAACTTGAAAGTTTCACACTGAAATCGAATTGCTATTTGAAAGATTAATCATTGAGCTTTACAAATGAAAATTGCAAGGAAGTTCTAGGGACAACTTTACTAAATAAACATTGTAAAATTTTGCTGCAAAGCCAACTTAACTGTTTAAAATTTACGGAAAAATGTGATTTGCTCAAAATTTACTACGGAACTGTGAAGGCATCACAATAGTTAGCTGTGTGGAATATCTAGGTCAATGCCTCTCAACCAGGAAACCTCAGATTCCTCAACAGACATCCAGGTCTTCCATGAGATATTGGGGTTCCACAGGGATCTGCAAAATGCAAGAGTTCTGCATATTCTAATGCGTAAATATGTACTAGTCACATAATTGCAATCCGACTACATTATATATCTTTATTAGTGTAGCAGGTTTCATAATGACAGAACATAACATAAAGCCACTGCATTGTTTTAATTTAGTGAGCGAGACTAGGTACAAACAGCTGCTGGTATTGCAGTAATGTTTTTCATAATAAATACTGTGAAGAATTTGATGCCAGAAGAGTTCCGTGGATTCAAAAAAGTTGAGAACCACTAATCTTGGTGAAATTGAATTAACTTCAGGGCTATATCAGATAGGTCTTCTAGATAACAAGAGATTCACTCAAAATGTTGATTGCAGAATAATACTAAACCTCTTACTGACTGAGTCAATGTAAAATGAAATAATGAGACTGGACAAGAAGTGTAACACAATATGCACAATCTTTATTATGACACTAAATATTAACATAATGTTTGTATTTGCTTGAATATTAAACATGTTGGACCATTGCTTTGTCTGGATACTTTTACTTGTTCATTCTACAAAATCCTGTTCAGAATACACTTACACAAGATGAAGCTCCAGACAGACTAACCAACTAAAGACCAAGTTTCAGACTGGACTGACCAAATACTATTTTCCTTAGCATGTAACAAACCTTGCATTTACGCAGGCTGGCCAAAATTACCACATGACTAGTCTTTCTCATTACAACATAGGTGGGGCATAACCACTAGATACCACCTCAACAATCATTGAAGGACACCATTGTTGAATTCTTAGAAAATGAGGTCTTAACAGTTATTATCTACTTCAAAAGGAACAAAGGTAGCTTAGAACAAAAGCTACTTAATAACTTTCTTGTCCTCATGTTATGTGAAACCTGTACATATACAAAACAAAGAATAAGTTCAGAGCATGTAATATAATGTTACAAGAACAAATGCTGGTACATTCAAATACCAAAACTGCCAAGTTCTAATACAGCCTTGACCATTAATCCATAGGTTTGCCTTCTTCACTACTCAATAACAGTGCCATTAATCATTATAGATTTTGAATTTCTTTTAATTACCTCATTCCTAAAATTTTTTGGCCCTGGTCTGAAAATAGGTCAGACTTTTTGATTTATCTTACATAGGCCTTATTGACAGGAATCATACTTAAATCTTTAGCATTATAAACCATCTAGCTTATGACTAAGCCATAAAGAGTGTCAGATTTTTTTATATAGGCTAGATTCTTTACAGTAGGTTTCTGTAACTTGTTGGCATTAAATTTCAACAATAAACAGACAGCACACAATCCACTTATTTAAAATAATAAATTCAAAATAAGTAAATTATGTACAAAAATTCGTTACACTATTGGTTATCACAATGTATCCAGAGTTTTAATCCTGCATTAGTCTTCTGTAAAAATTTGCCATAGTCACTCTTCCGGGATCTCAGAGAACACTATCATAAAAATTAATTAAAAAGTATTTACATAATAAAAAACTATTATTTTTCTTTATTGATCAATAAATGAACATTAAATATCACAACTTGTTTTTTTTACCATCTAAACTAAGTGTAATAATTTAACACAAACTAAACAAATACTGAAGCTACTGAAAACAACAAACATGTACGTGTTTCCATCTGTTGGCGCCAATGTTTACAAAATATTTGGGGTCCGTAAAGACCCTGGAAGACTTTTTCATCAAAGTCCACACAGGAGGGTTCAATTACTTTAGAACACCCTTTGACAAGACAAATTATGTTCATCTACTCTGTTGTTACAATACAAGACCGTGACACTCACTTTAGAATCACCACTATAACTGTTGGTTACCACAGTTGTATCCAGAGCTTTAAATAATCGTCTTCTTTTCGTCAAAGTCCACACAAGTGGGTTAAATTCTCCTCTATCTCTGTTATTACAATACAAGCTGTGAAAATCACTTTGGAAATCAACCATTATGGCTAAAATGAATGTTATGTATGTGTGTGTGTGTGTGCCTTTTATTGGTAACAATGGCTATAAACACTTAAATGTTTGTACTTTTGCATCCTTAACTTGCTGATTAGAAAATAAAAAACGTTTATTTTCCATGTCACATTTAGTCTCTTGTTAGATATGAACTATATCTGTAGCTTAATAATAAACCTTTGCCTTCTGTATATATGCTTCCAAGAAATAAACTTCACTGTCTTTCTAAGTTTCGTATTTTGTTTTAATTCTGTTTAATTCTTAGTTTTGTGACCTAATGAGTCACCTGCTATATTTTAAGAGCTAAACATAATTTTTGTTTGTGCTACTTAATTTTAAGTCTACATTTATAAAGCCTCTCTGTTAGATGTAAGTGTAATATGAGAGTATTATTTAGTTGGTATTGTGTGATTGCTAAAGTAAGTTATTTTTAGAAGCAATAGTTCTTTGTTTATGTGACTGTTTACAAATAATTTTTGTGCAGTTCAATTGGTGGGAAGTTACGTCATGTTACTTGAACCTTCTGAAGTTTTCTCGTCACTTTAAGGCAGTATTGTTACATCATAATGTCTTGTAGTTTGTTGAGAGTTCTAGACCTCAGTTGGGTAATATATACATATATATATATAGGTGACCAAGTTAGACTGTGTGTGAAACTATTAGACAAAAACAAGAGTCATGCCACACAAGCAATAAACAAAAAAAACTGGGATACAAACTAAAATATAAAATGATAAAATATATCCTAATATCTGCAGAAGTAGGACTCAAACAGAAGTAAATGGGTCAGTCATTGTCTGTCATATTTAACCTTTATTTAAAAGTTTCACATTTCAAGTTAAATGAGGTACTTGTTTGTTTGTAGTTAAGCACAAAGCTGCACAATGGGCTATCTGTGCTCTGCTCACCATGGGTATCAAAACACAGTTTCTAGTGTTGTAGGTCTGCAGTCATACCACTGTGTCACTGGGGGGTCAATGAGGTACTGAAAAATAAGAACTTAAGAATTATGAGCAGATATGAGTGTTCAAGTCTTCAACATCACATATTTAAAAACTACCAAATGCTGTCTACAGTTGTGGAATGGTAGTTGTTTCTAATGAAATAGAAAAGCAAGGAAAGAGAAAAAAAACATATGAGTAAAACAGGTCACTATAAGTACTAGAGATGATAAGTAATGCTTATATTTTTTACTTTGACACTACAGTTTCTATGCAGCTACAGCCAGTGAATGACAGTTTTAGATGTAGGATGTATGGGTTTGAGCACCCATATCTGCATATAATTTTAAAGTTCTAGTTTAATTTCACATGTAGGCTTGCAAAGAAAGATCAAATCTGAAAATCAGTGTATCCACACCACTGTTTCAGGCTCTATTATTACAAATACCTTTCTTACTATGATATATGTCAGTTTCCATGCTGTAGTTTGTATCTTAGACAGGTTTATTTGTCTATCCTTCATGTACAATGCATTTTTGTTTTTCATCTAGTTGTCTGAAATTTTAATAAATTATATAAAGTAAGGAGGCACTGTTGAGTTGTGCTCCTTTTTCTTTGGTGTTATCTCTATAATTGGTTTTAACAGATAGATAAATATATTAGTTTTACAACAGGAAATACATGCAAAACACTTCAGAATCAAATGAAAGAACACGTGGTGGGTCAGTGGTAAGTTATGCTAAAATCTGGGATTCATCTCCCCTCAGTGGACAAAGCATGGGTAGAATAGAAATCTACAATTCATTACAATGTTCCAAATGTGGTAAACATATTAAGATAACATATACAAATTGAAGTTTACCTACAATGTAAATATAAATTGAAATATTTTGTTATAAAAATATTTGATATTTTTACCTTGCAACACTTATTTGATCTTGTATTTCAACACTTCCTAGGTTTTTATATATTTCATGGAGTACGCTATCACCACGATTACCACTTCCTCTACCATCAATCATGGCATAAATAAAACTTTTATTACTAGCAAGATAGGTTCCCCAACTGACACCAAACTTTTCAGTGACAAGTTGGCTTCCAGGACCACCATACCTGAGTAATAAAAAAGTGCTGTAAATATCACGTTTGATAAAAAAATAAGTTTTAATAAGTCTGAAACATTTAACAAATCCCAATAATATTACTAGTTAAAGAAAAAGATAAGTCATCAACTTAATACACCAAGAAATGTAACACTAATACTGGCATTATTATACATTCATTCAATTCTGGTACTAATGATATTTTCTTCTCTCTTATTCATACACAACTATCTTTCTGAATACATTTAGAGAAAATTTTTTTAATATTTATCATAACATATAAAACTGAAATAATAATGATTTACATATGCTACTTACATCTCAGTTTTAAATTTTATATTAGGATTTAATAGGGAATAATTGAAGCATGTTACAATTAAATGAAATATTTATACATACCATAAAAATAATACCTTCAATTCTGTTATTTATAGTTTATATAAAGTAATAATAATGACTATTAAGATTTTGTAACCTTCATTCTGAGGTGACAACACTATCTGAAATACTAGTATTTGTTTTGGAACTATATAAATGAGAACTAGAAGGTTTGAAACACGGAAATACTCACACATAGACTAGCATCGGATACTTAGTGATTTCTTCTTTGCGTAACTGAGGTGGAAGGAATAGTCGCACTATTGCACCTATGAAAAAATAATCAAAATAAACATGTAATAAAAACCAAGAAGGTATTAAGTAAGTATAGAGCACCAAACTATAGTATACTGAATAACTATACAACATCACACTAAAAGGTGCCAAATAAACAAACACACATACACTTAGCTACTGCAAACCTTGTTCAAGTGTTACACTACACATCCTCCTTTCAAGTACTTTGTCAGATTTTCTCCACGATATTTACTAGCTCTCACTATTATGATTAACAGTTCCCTTTTTTTTAACGTTTTTGGATTCTGAAGAAATCTTTGAAACAAATACAGTCCAACACACCTATCCATATGACAATACAAGATAAACACAATAGAATTTATCCAAATAACAAGATGTTAGAACAATATCAACAAGTCAGAGTTATTAGATTTGTTTACTTGTTTGTTTTTAGATATTTGTGCAAAGCTTCTCAAGAGCTATCTGTCACTAATTTTAAAATGACAAACTAGAAGGAAGGCAGCTAGTTAATAACACCAACTATCAAATCTTGGGCTACTCTTGCAGAGTATTTGTTTTTTTTTCTGGTGACGTAACTCAATTAAATGATGGACCTAGATCCACAGTCTGGCAGGCTAACCACTAGGAAGACATGGTTGTGATAATCCAATTTTTGTATCACCATGGAGCAGGACTGAACACAAGGCTTCTAACATGCAAATGAATGATCTATCAACTAAGAAGAAAGATCAACTCACAAGCAACTACTATTAAAGCACTTTTAACAACTAAAACTACCCTTAAATAGAAACATCATGAGTAACAATACAAGAAATTAATGTACAAATATAACATGTAACAACATAATAGGAAAAACATCACAGTAACAATATTATAGTAGAGTGAAAACATAGTATATCTATTAAGGAAGCAAAACAAAAATATCACATAAAATATTACAATAAAAATATATCGCTTCTATCATGAGTGTAGCATAAACATCACATCTAATATGATGGTATGCTATCACAGTAGAATAATTAAAATATGATGTGTAATTCATAAAAACATATCAAAAACCTTACATGTAACAAATTAGTGCACTAACAACATATCAGATCTATCAAAAATGTTTAACCAAATATTACTTTTTGAACTTACTGAAGGAAGCAGTCACAGGAACTTTGAAAGTTTGAACTTTAGGAAACACTCTCTGGTGGTATAGTTCTCTCAGTTCATCATTATTTTCCAACACCAAAACTGTAAATATATATATATATATATATATATTATAATATTAGGAACCTTTTGATCCTGATCAGCATAATGCATAAAATATATACTTCAACTGTAGACCTATTTAATTTTTCATTTATGCTGTGTGGATCAATATGTGATTTACTCAAGTTTGTAATGGATCTATGTGCACATGGTCACGTATAATATTAATACATGCAATACCTCTGCTAGTGTGAATCAATACATGAACATCGCAATTTTGTAGTGATCTGTGCTGCACAATTGTGTTGGACAGAATGACAACATTTCAATGTTAACATTGATGTATGTAGCACATCTATATGAACCAGCATGAGAGTAGCTAAATGTTGTAGTATTCTCTGTGCACGACATTAATGTGAGTTGTTATGAACATAGTTTACTACTTTTTGGTTAATTTTGTAGTGCTCATGATAGGAGTTATCTTCACAGAGTTTACATCTTGGTAGATCAATTGGAAGAGTAATAGCCCAAGATTCCAGGTTCAAGAACTGATTAAGGTAGATTCCAGGTTACCTGTTTTATTCTGAATTTTCTAAAGTATAAAAGGTGAGGATAATACGATCAGAGTTTGAATGGCAACTCAATCTTGTATATAGTGTCATTAATACATGTATTAATACTGTATGATTTTGAATGTATAAGATTACTGTTTTCTTCTTACATGTTAGAGAGAAAAAGCTTTGATTTTGTAACATATCAGTTTTTTAGATCACTCTCTCAGATTGCAGCTTTGAGAAAGTAGAGATATGTATATTTTTTTTCTGCAGAAGGTTATCTGTAAAATGTTAACTACTATGGTTAGATAATTAGATGCTTATGAAAATAGTTGTGGTTTAACTTTGTTTTTTAAATTTTAAGTAATTTACCATTACATTAGGTTTAAATTGCCCTCTCTTGCATAAAATAATTTTGTAGATAGGTTTATAGGGTTAAGCTTAGTGTGTAGCCTTTAAACCTACTTAATAATGGTTATGACTTAGTATTTAAAATCAAGACAGCAGTTTAACTGTTAAGTATTAATTGTCTTTTTAAAGGATACAAGTCACACAGCTCATTTAATACAGAAAAATACAAATAAAACATTAACCTTATAACATATGCCACATGGATTAAACACCTTTGCCCTTTTAACCCTCACAAGGGGCTTACACTCCTTGGACCCTCTATATTATTTCCAAACTGTCGTGACCTTTGGACTTTAGAATCCTGTTTTCACAAGCGTCTGCCACTGATATAGATGACATGAGAATACTGTGTTGTGTGTGTTTACAGTCTGTGGATGCATGTTGCATTGTGTGAGATAGCTTGAGAATCTTGCATGTTGACAGTTTGTGGATGCTATGTTGAATTGTGTGGAGATAGTTCGAGTATTCTATATTGTTTTGTATGTTGACAGTCTGTGGATGTTCCACTGCAATGTGTGGAGATGGCCTGAGAATGTTGTGTGTTGACAGTCTGTGGATGCTATGTTTCATTGTGTGGAGATGGCCAGAGAATGTTGTGTGTTGACAGCCTGTGGATGCTATGTTGCATTGTGTGGAGATGGCCAGAGAATGTTGTGTGTTGACAGCCTGTGAATGCTTTGTTGCATTGTGTGGAGATGGCCTGAGAATACTGTGTGTTGACAGTCTGTGGATGTTACATTACACTGTGTGGAAATGCTCTGAGAATCCTGTTTTGTGTTGTGTATTTAAAGCCTGAGAATGCTCTGCTCTGTGTCTTGGGCTTGAGAAAAAGTGTGTTTAAATGGAATAACAGTGTAGCATGTTGTCAGGGTGAGAGTTATCTGCTTGAGACTTGAGTCTGAGTATGTCAGCAGAAAGGGCATAAACCTTAGACTCATTAACTTCAAGAACTAGTGTGAATGGGCTGATAGTCTCAGGTTCAAATCAGGTAAGGGCACAAATTTCTTAACCTCCTAATACCCTCTAAGATAATGAGCCAATATAAGATAAGGGTACTTGTT
Source organism: Limulus polyphemus (assembly GCF_000517525.1). Taxonomy (NCBI): domain Eukaryota; kingdom Metazoa; phylum Arthropoda; class Merostomata; order Xiphosura; family Limulidae; genus Limulus; species Limulus polyphemus. The sequence continues at coordinate 39,953 of NW_013671086.1, forward strand.
ACACACTGTTACAATTTTTGCAGTATATCATTGAGAGTTATAGTGACCATGGTTGAATTTTTGTCATTTATTTATGCAGAATACAATGCAGGCTGTAATGACAATACTTTGAGTCAGCACCAGTATAGTTCAGCTTTGTCTTTGATCCTTAATTTAAAAATGCATAAACACACTTTAATATTGTAGCTTGTCTGGGAATAACATATTGTTAGAATGTGATTTTAGACTTCGAAAAGCAATTTTGAGTACATAACAAGAGTTTGATTGTACAAACATAACATGCAACTGAAACACTCACGTAATTTATTTTCTTCTACTTGTCGCAATTCAATTCTAGGAACTCCTGGCCCTAAACACTCCACAATGTAGTATTTGGCTCCAGGACTGAAGATTGCACTATTATACAAACACTGGTCTCCAAGTTCACACGTCAAACACACCTCTGACTTCTCCTTGGCAGCTGCACTCATAACCCTTGCACTAAAAACATGATTCTCACCAGGTTTGTCTTCCAAGGTGGTTGTGTAATACCTATCGAGTTTTGTTGTTATTTAGTTTTTATTTTTTGGTGAAGATTTCTACACTAGTTTTTGGTGAGAAAAAAACTAATTCTTTTTTTATTTATCATTTTGTTGGTGAGAGGAGTTTATAGAATTTTACCTCTTCTTAGTAGCCTTGAGCTAAGCTAAAGCTAAAGCAAAAGACAAAGCTCAAAGCTTTAATTGACACTTATGTTCACCCATGAAGTAAACTAATATTTGATACAATATTAAAATTTAGAGTGTAGATTTCGTTTCTTTGTCTACCCACTAAAAAAAAACTTATTTAATCAAAATGTTACAATTACATGTATACTAATATGATGATGATGATGGAGGCACTATAAAGTCATGTATAATACTACAGGTAAGAATTACTAAAATAAATTAAAAAATAAAAACAGAAACATTTCAAGATGCATTACTTAAAAGTTCTTACTAATTATTTGCAGCCAAATAAAAAGTCATTTTGGGGGCATGAATATTATTGGATTCTATACTCTATGTTATTTATTTCTTCTGATAAAATAGTACTCTTACCAGAAATAACACATCTGACAAAACTTATTTTCATGATTAAATAATTATTTTATGTTTCTTGCATTGTTTATAATGCTATGATCATCATAGTAATAAAAAGCTTATACAATAAAGCAATATACATTTGTCCATGAAGTCATGGCCAATATAACAGAAAAAAAATTACTGTGTAAGAAAACATACATGTACTTATAATTGAATGTTGTTTATATTGTTTGTTTGTTTTTAATTTTGCACAAAACTACTTGAAGATTATCTATGCTAGCCATCCTTAATTTAGGAGTGATAGACCAGAAGGAAAGCAGCTAGTCAACACCACCCACTGCCATCGCTTGAGTTACTCATTACCAACAAATAGTGGGATTGACCATCACATTAAAATACCCCCAAGCTGATATGGTGAGCATTTGCAATGGTGGGACTTGAATCTGCCACCAACAGATTGCAAGTTGAGTGTCTAACAACCAAGGCCAAGCCAGGTTCAATGTTATTTAGAACACAAGAATGTTGAAACAGTAAATCAACATACATAAGTTTGTAATATCATATGTATTTTTATTATTATGTTTATCATAATAGAAGAAAAATACCTAAAAAGTAAGATGTTTATTTTGTATTCAGTGGTTTTTTGCATTATCAGAAAGCTTAAAGAATACAATAATTTAACTGATTTTCACAAGAACACAAAGCCTCTAGAGCAAAGTACATTTCTAAGTAAATGGTTTTTAACAGTAACATAATTTGGAAGAGAAGGTTGTGTGTTGATATTCAATGGTTATCATATTAACAGAAAGCTTCTGGAGTAAAATGAGTTTTAAATTCAATGATTTTTCACAGTAATAGAATCTTACATAGTAAAGCTAGCAGAGTAAAACAATACATGCCTTTATAATACATGGTTAGCAAGGAAGAAAAAGGTTGTAGAGTATTATGTGTATTTTTAATCCAATGGTTTTCACAGTGACAGAGAGCTTGAAGAGTAAAACAATACATATCTTTATAGTGTCATGGTTAGTAAAGTAGAGAAAACTTGTCTTTAAAACCGTTAACAAAGTACCAGAAAATGTGAGTAGTAAGGCAACATAACTATTATATATTGTCAAGATTTTCACAGTAGAATTTGCAGAGTAAAACGACATAAGTGTGTTTAAAACATAGTTCTTATTTAAAAGAATAAATACTTTGTACAAATTCATAAAAAATAGCAATAACACATCAACATAATAATGCATAAAAGATTAAGTAACTTACAAAACATAAATAAACAGCAAATATCTACAGGCAAAATTTGTTGTTCTCAATAGAAAAAATAACATTAATGTATTATTACTGTTTTTATTCACTGCTATTTCAATAGTACAAAGTTTGCAGAACATGAATACAACCAAATTTCTAAAACTTACACAGTGTCTTTTTGATGACAAAGAATGCCAGTGACATCATAACTTCCATGTGTCACAGAAATCTTCTGTCGCTTCTACATTTCATAAAAAACATTAAATTTTATTATTAATGTTTTTCTGTTTGTTTAAAGTGTTGAATTCTATTCAATTCACATATTTTATTATTAATAAAAACAACAAAATTCTTATTCCAAATTCTGATAAAAAAAACACCATAAAGAACTTAGGCAATATGTTAATTATATTTGTTAACCACATTTAGGTATGCATGTGCATGTATGTATATAACATAGTAGCATGTGGATTTTGGTTAATAGGAGATTTAAACACAGTTGGAGTTTTAAGCTCTTTTATTGCCAGATACAAAGAGTTGAACAGTTTACCACATTGTGTCAACAACTATGGATATACACACTCAACAATAGTATCACAAAATAAATGTTAACGATTCAGCACATGCACAGTATATATATACTTTAACTCTTTACTTCTTTCTCCTAGAAAGCTACAGTTAAGTTATTGTGCTACCATAGAAGAGGGGAATAATATTTTGTCCTTCCTCACTTTCAGTCTGTCTTAGCCACATATATAATTATTTTCCAAATGTAGACTCATTTTTAAAAACTACACACTGCATATGTATGATCATTTTACCATACGCAGACCTATTTTCTAAACCAACCTACATACTTAATATTCTAATATGTAAGATCATATTACCATATGTAGGATCATTTTAACTTCCTTCACGCCACAACTGTAAAGTGTTTTACATGTAACGATCAGAAGGAAAAATTCTGGTTTGTTTGTTTTAAATTTTACCCAAAGTTACACAAGGGCTATCTGCACTAACCATCCCTAATTTAGCAGTGAAAGACTAGACTGAAGGCAGCTAGTCATCACCACCCACTGCCAACTCTTGGGCTATTCTTTTAGTGGGATTGACCATCATATTATAATGCCCCCATGGCTGAAAGGGTGAGTATGTTTGGTGGGATGGGGAATTGAACCCGTGACCCTCATATTGCGAGTCAAGTGCCCTAACCACCTGGCCATGCCAGGCCAGAAGGAAAAGTTCTCCATTAAAATATACCCATATATATTTTGAAACTTATGAACATAGTATATAATCATTTATCTCATAATGTCAATGGTGTTCTAGGTATTCTAGCTATAATCAACAGCTTATCAACCATTAACATTCTAGATTTACTAGCTAACACAATTTATTATTTTGATAACTAAAAATCTAGTTGATAACACGAAATAAAATTTTCTAATCCACAAATCTATGTAATAGTTCAGAAAGTATAGGTTGCAAATACCTTTCAGCTCTCCAATGTTTGCAAGTTTCTTGTAATCATCTACAATCATACAAATTGCTGATATTATAGGCATCAGCTGTCCTAACATTTGAAACTTAATGAATTTCAATATATGTACTAATATGTGTATAAAAACAAGCATATATGCTACAGAAATTCTGTTTTTTTTTGTGGTATATTAAGTTAAAATGTTAAGAGAAATGAGATAGGTCTGCTGAATAAGAGATCCAACAAGATTACAGAGTAGTACTGAATATCATATTTGTGAGAACAAAATAAAAAATCTGTACACAATGTAAAATACAACAACAAAAGTTTCATTGTAACAGAATACAGTGTATATACTTGTTTAGATGGTGGACTGCTTGTTTTACTGGATTGGAACTGTTACTTCTCTGTTACTTCAACATCATGTACCAGAGTGTTTAAATCTAATATTTCTTACTTAAAGGTAAGATCAGATATTCCCAGAGTGACTAGCACTATCCATGTGACAGATCATTCTCATTCAAACCTGAAGGAGGTTTTAACCTCGAAATATCATTTGATCTACTATTGAAGGACACTGCTGTCTACATTCTTGCACAATGTACAGCATTGCAGCCATTCTTCACAAGATAAGAATGAGTGTTATCTTCAGAGAATAATAAAGAAACAAAGGCAGCTACAATAAAATGAACAAAAACGACTTTCTTGACCATGGTTATGCTAGAATTGCATATATATTAGAATAACTAACTCGTTAGAAAAATACTGTATTAAAATAAGAAGGTATAAAACACATTGTATGTTTATATGCCACATTTTTAATATGTTATGTAGCTCATAAAGTTAGGGTTGCATTGGCTTTCAACAGTTGATCTATGAATAGTATGTCATCCTAACTGAATATTAGTTACAAAGTTATCATCCAGTGTCCTATAGACATCTCAATGTCAAAATTGCTCAATATCTTAGGAAGTAAGGAACAACAGTTCCTTTCAATGGATAATCCACAAATTAACCCAGCATTCTAATTTCTGCAAGCTTTCTCTCACTCCTAGACAAAGCAACTGGGAGATGACATTGTCACTGCACTTTTGTGAGCCACACAAATGCTGAATCTCATAATTAAATAGACTAAGTCACTGTAGAACAAGATAAGATCCAATCCAGCTAAATATGAGTGGTGTATGTGCTACTGGAGTATACCAGAGCCACACCCACTCTCCTTCTTTAAACGAATATTCTTTCACAGTCTTATCATACTTTATATTCTGTCTTTTGGATGCTTTTCTCACCTGTTCATGTGCAAACTCGTACATATAAACTAATATCGAAACATGCACTTATACAGGAGGGGTTTTGCCAAACCCCCTATTTTTGTGTTGTAAACAAAATATGCTTATATAATAATAGTGCAGCTGCTTATGGCATATAACATTTTCTATATAGTCTACATTCTTTTTATGAAACATTAGCATTTCTTGGCTTCTGTTGATACTTTATAATCAAAAGCCACAGCTGTATTACTACTGTCAGGTTTTGTAGGCCAGATTCTTTAAAGAAAGTGTCTATGAATTATTAGTAATAAATTTCCACAATGAACAATCAGTAACATGGTCCACTTGTTTTAAAATAATATATTAAAACATGCCAAATATATATATAAAAATATTCATTACACTGTTGGTTACCACAGTTGTATCCAGAGTTTTAAATAATTGTCTCCTTTTCATCAAAGTTCACACAGGCAGGTTTAATTACTTTTGAACACCCTTTGACAAGACAAATTATTTTTTCATACTCTGTTATTACAATACAAGCTGTGAAATTCACTTTAGAAATTGCCTATTATAGCTAAACTCATCATAGTCTACTTCACCTTTTTCACTTATACTTTTACTTTCACTAACTTTCTTACTTGCTTGCTTGGAACCGTATTTATATCTATCTTGACTGAGGCCTAGAACTGTCTACAAACTATGAGATGTTATGATGTAAGAATACTCAATGAAACAACAAGAAAAACATAAAAGTTTCTAATAACATTACAAAACAATATAACAAACACTGACTAGTGAACTACACAATGTATGATTTATACACAGTTACGTAAACAAACCTGTGAAAAATTATTGCTTCTAAAAATACTGAATTTAACACTCACTCTTTATAACTATCTAAATCATAACTCTCATATTAAGTCATGAATATCTAACAGGCTTTCTCTTTACAGAATTGGTCAGGTTTCAGGTATTCTAAGGGATCTATATATCACTGATCAATCCAAACTTAGCAACAATTCTGCATCATTGGTTCCCGAGTCTACAAATTTAATGTGGCTGTCTGGCTAAACCACTAAAGGAAGCAATCTAAGTTTCTCTTCACTGAATCCATGATAAACAGAGGTGTAATATGTTTCATCTTACTACTACTTGCCAGTTGTAGCAAGGACAACCTTCCATCTTACACCTCTTTCAGTTGAAATGATTGCATAGCTGGTGTTAGCATGGACATCTGCTCCCATATAGAGGCAGGAATTCTCACTTTCTTCTGAATATTAAATTCCAGCTTGTGCTCAAAAAATTTACATAACTCGTAAAAAGCATTCAATAAATAAAGTATGTAATTTCTGCTAATGCAAGATTAAGGGATTTTATAGTTTCTGTTTATTTAATAACAAGGAAAGATACTTATTGTTGAAGAGGATTAATTGAGCTTAACTGATCTTGTCTCTCTAATAAAAAACAAAAGCATAATCACAACATTTTATTTTTCTATAACTCAAAACAAAAATTACCAGCTAACAGTGCTCCAAATATATACTTATTTTATAGTTTTACTGACAATAATACAAGAGCTACTTAAAATACTGGCTTGATACTCTTTAAATTTACCTGTATGTCCACTTTGAAAACATGACGAAATTTTCCATTCAAACCATCATTAACTGGCAAACGTACGAAATAAGCCTTCTTATCTTCACTGATGACAAGTTTTTCATAAAGTTCTACCCAACCAGAATTGCTTTTTTCTTCTATATTCTGAATAATAGTTCTTATCTTTAGTTATGAAATACTTTTCAACAAGTTTGGATCAGTCTAAAAACAGACCACAGATTGTGTTTAAGTAATGGAAATTATAAAGTTCTAAAGATAAAAACTAGTGAAATATTTCTTATGTCCATAAAATTTGGTATACAACATAAGCCATAATATTGTTATGTCTCTGGTCGTTGGTTAATTTTCCGTAGAAATTCTTTCCAAAAAAACTTAGCGATATAAGTCCTT
>NW_013671086.1:47128-53294 GCF_000517525.1 Limulus polyphemus
AGTTTATTATTTCTCAATTCAACTTTGCAATACACTTAATTTCCACAGTCACTTTAACTTAAACACATGCTATAATTCACAACGAACGATTCTCACACTTAACTACCGCACTTGACTCAATTGTCCATCTCTAGCTCTTCAATCTGCAATTATTCATATCTATACAATCACTTCTCGCCGATCTTATATATATGAAATAGAAGGTGTCTGGAGAACACTCGAGGCTTCACGAACGGACATGATTTTTCTAGAATCTCATGACGTGTTACTAGCATCACGTGACTTCCGCTGTCATAACAATATATATAATTCTAGAAGTCTGGAGGATCATGGTGACTAAAACTTAAGAAACATGCAATTTTTTAAAGATACAACCAATATGTTCTGCCACATAGAGGAACCAAAACATGTCTAGCTCTCAGCTTACGAGTACACTGAGAAGTGTTTGACTGGTTTAATCATAAACTTAATCAAGATTATCACACATTTTAGTGTTTAAGATATCAACATTATCAGGGAACAAAAGCATATTTTAGCACTTCAAAAACTAGATGCCTAACAAGCATGTTTGACTGTGTAAAATATTAATACAATTAGGAAATTGAAACACACTTAACTTTTTTGGATGTCAACATAATGAGAGAAATAAAAGATATTCTACTGATTAAAACATAACATACACCAAAAAAAAGAGAGATATTAGACTGATTCCAATAGTAACACACCTAGGAAACTGAAACATATTTGGTTGAAAGGTTAATTATCTTGAGAACTGAAACCAGACATTTTTAAAAACCTAGGGGACAGAAATATTTGTCCATACCAAAGAATCATAAATAGAGACAAATTTAAGGAAAGAGACATACATTTGACTAGTTGCTCATAAGATTAAAATAACAAGAAAACAGAGAAATAGACAAATGTTTGAGCTCTGGTGAACAAAGACATATTTGAATGTCTGAAATATTAACATAGCCAATGTATTATCACATGATCTACAAGTTATAAATTTAAATACAAGGATCTTAAGCCAAAACTGAATAAACAAACTTTCTCAAAAATAAAATATTCTTCAATACTTAGTAATGAAATTATCATTTTAAATAGGATAAGTATCTTACCTTTACACATAGCCAGCTATTATTAACTCTATCACATACACTGATTATAGAATAATTCTGTGATCTGCATAGCCACACCACTGCTAAATGATTGTTATCAATCCATGTAACTTGGGTGATATAATGATCCCTATGAAAAACAAAACTTTATATAGTCTATTACAACTCTTAATGAATATCTTATCATGAAAGATATTCTCTGACACAAAAAGTTAACCAGTAACACAACTGTCATCCACTGCACACTTACACAGTTAACATCACAATATCTACCTTCCTTCATCTCACAGTATTTTAGAATAACATCACACCATCTACCTTTCTTCATCTCACAGTATTTTAGAATAACATCACACCATTTATCTTCCTTTATTGCACGGTCTTTCAGGATAACATTACACCATTTACCTTCCTCCATCACACATAGTCCTTCAGAATAACATCACACCATCTATCTTCCTTTGTCTCACAATCTTTCAGGTTAACATTACAGCATTTATCTTCTTTTATTATACAGTCTTTCAGGTTAACATCACAGCATCGACCTTTCTTCATTACACACAGTATTTACAAATATCATTACACCATCTATCATGTTTTGTTACACAGAATTTCAGGTTAATAACATCACAATATCTACTTTCCTTCATTACACAATGTCTTTGAGGTTAATATCACAACATCTATCAACTTTGATTACATAATGCTTTTCAAGATAATACCACAACATCCCCATACTCATTTATCTCATTAACTATCTTTTCCAGTTAATGTAGAGCATGACACTGTCTTAATTCACAGTATATCTTACTGGTTAAAATCATGCATACTTTTTTCTAAAGAAAATTTTTCTTTCAATTTAACATACATCATTTTTCTTGACCTCAAACAATAGTATCTTTTCATATATCTTCTGTCCATGGTTACATTAATACTGTTTGATATCTGCTGTGTAGATCAACAGAATAAGTGAACATAACTTTGTGATAAACTTAATAACAACACAACTTTAGATACTGAGAATTACTGAAATATAAGTATCTACACCTTTTGTTTTGGTGATCGATAAAAGCAAAATTATTTTTCTGTTCATACAAAAAATGTTCATTTCTCTAATACACCTCACACACACACAGAGAACAGATTTGTAAAGTTAACATAAATGGTAGACTTACTTATCCTTCATCTCTTCAGGAATTGTTATGTTTTCTGGAACACCAGGTTTCGTAGTTAACTCCACAACCTGTAGCATCACTTTAGGATTACTTGTACCTGGCTAATTAGTAAGGGATCAAAATACTTAGAATCGTGAAAATAGTGTTAAATTATTTTGCTACATGAAATGTAATGAGCTAAAACAAAACACACACAATGCAATTATGTTGTGAATGTAATTCACTGAATATGAACTATATAATTATAAACAGATTATGAAACAAACAAGTACAAAAGCTACCTTAGACAAGTTCAACTAAAATATACTTAATTCCAGATATTGAGTTATAAAAGTTTGGTCTAACAATGGTTTAATTTAAGTCTTGTCAATATAGTTGAAATTAAAATGAATAATTATTGTAACACTACTTATTATGTAAACTAGTCACAAGAGGTTACTATACACGTTATAAATATACGTTTTAACTGTTGTAAAACAGTGGTTACTGTAAACATTATAAATATATGTTTTAACTGTTGTATAACGAAGGTTACTGTACACATTATAAATATACGTTTTAACTGTTGTATAACGAAGGTTACTGTACACATTATAAATATACGTTTTAACTGTTGTATAACGGTGGTTACTGTACACATTATAAATATACGTTTTAACTGTTGTATAACGAAGGTTACTGTACATATTATAAATATACGTTTTAACTGTTGTATAACGAAAGTTACTGTACACATTATAATATAAGTTTTAACTGTTGTATAACAAAGGTTACTGTACACATTATAAAATATGTTTTAACTGTTGTATAACAAAGGTTACTGTACACATTATAAAATACGTTTTAACTGTTGTATAACGAAGGTTACTGTACACATTATAAATATATATTTTAACTGTTGTATAATGGTGGTTACTGTACACATTATAAATATACATTTTAACTGTTGTATAACGAAGGTTACTGTACACATTATAAATATATATTTTAACTGTTGTATAACGAAGGTAACTGTACACGTTATAAATAAGTTTTATATTTATAACGTGTACAGTAGCCTCCTTTATAGTGATCAAGCAGATTACCTCAATTTATCTTTTTCAATGATAATGGTAATAATGTCTCACAATGTTGTTCAGCTAGATTAGAAAATTAAGATAAAAAATAAAATTCTGAGATTTATCCTAACATCTAGAAGCTATTTATATAGCAAGGAGTTTGTGTGTCTGGGGGGATGGGGGGAGGACTTAAACTAATTCTTTGTCAAACGTTGTTACAATGGAGGAGAAATTGTTCATGATGGAAGGTCCTCAGTCCAATCCTTTAATTTTAATAGCTAATTTGTGAGGAGAGGTATCTTTATTTTAAGTGTTCTGATTGAATTTTGAAAATTGATTTATTGCACTATTTTATTTGGGACAATGACACTAATGTTGATTGTAGATCAGCATAAAATATAAAAATGCATTAAGAAACTTTCTGATGCACCTTTGGGTCAAGGAAATTGTGCCACCCTTTGCCAAGGTAGTAATCAGTTTTAGTTATGGCCAAGGTCTCTGGCAATACTGTGTGATGCCATTCGGGCTTAGCAATGCTCCAGCAACATTTGAGAGGCTGATAGAAAGAGTACTGGAAGGCCTACAATGGAGGATAGCCATGGTGTACCTGGATGATGTCATTCTGTTTGCAACAACGTTTGATGAGGAAATGTCCCAGCTATAGGAAGTATTCAAGCATTGGAAAACAGCAAACCTCAAACTCCATCCCAAGAAATGCCACTTGTTCCAAAAAGAAGTACTTTACTTGGGTCACATTGTAAGTGATCATGGTGTGCAAACTGATACTGATAAAGTGAAAGCAGTGCATGATTGGCCAACACCAGACAATGTGGGAGAGTTAAGAAGTTTCTTGGGACTCTGTACCTATTACCGGAAGTTTGTGGAGGACTTTCAACTATAGCTGCTCCACTACATGATTTGACAAAAAAAGGCCAAAAGTTCAAATGGACAGTTTCTTGCCAGCATGCTTTTAAGACATTGAAAGAAAAATTGGCCTCATCTCCACTTTTAAAGCTTCCAAATTCCTCACTGTCGTAAATATTGGATTGTGATGCTAGTAGTGTCAGAACTGGAGGAGTGTTGTCTCAGAAAGTGGGCGAAAACGAACATGTGGTGGCCTACTTCAGTAAGGTCCTGAGTAGACCAGAGAGGAACTACTGTGTAACATGGAGGGAATTCACTGCTATAGTAAAAAGTCTGACATATTTCCATTCTTATCTCTATGGTGCCAGGTTTACCATCAGGACAGACCACTAGTTAAGATCATTAAAAAACTCAGAAGGATGACTGGCACGTTGGATCGGAAAGATAGACCAGTATAACTATGATATTGAATATAGAGAAGGAAAATCTCATGGAAATGCCGATGGACTGAGCCGAAGACCCTGCAAAAATGACTGCAGACATTGCTACAAAAGAGAGGTTGAACTAACTAGGTGCCATCAAGCTGAAGTCAAAGTGACTGAAGGAGTTGATGATGGTGAAGTGGAACCAAGTATAGATATTAAAGCAGAACAGGAGAAAAACCAATATTTGAAGCCAATAACTGATTTTCTACAAGCAAGTGTTTTGTGACCTGCTTGGGAGAAGGTGTCTAGCTTAAGCCCTGTGACAAAGAACTATTGGGCACAATGGGACCAGTTGAAGCTTGAAGATGGTGTTCTTGTCCGGAGATGAGAAACTGCAGATGGGAAAGTGATGACCTGGCAAACAGTTATTCCTGAGAAAGTTACGGGAAGTTGTGCTGCATCAATCCCATGATAGTTTAACAGGAGGACATCTTGGAGTTAAGAAGACACTGAGTCACCTATGGCATAGATTTTACTGGATAGGTATGAGGCAAGATGTGGAAGAATGGTGCAGGACCTGCAGTACATGTTGTGCTAAAAGGGGGCCCAAGCATAAGGGACGTGCTCCAATGAAGTTATATCAAGTTGGCGAATCAATGGAAAGAGTAGCCATTGACATTGCTGGTCCTTTGCCCCAAACTCGTGCCGGAAACAAGTACATTTGTGTGGTGATGGATTATTTCACCAAGTGGCCTGAGGCATATGCAATACCAAATCAGGAAGCTACAACTGTAGCTTCGGCTATTAGTGATTTCTTCTTCAGGTTTGGTACGCCATATGAACTGCATTCAGATCAAGGTCGTAACTTTCAATCAGCTGTGTTCCATGAATGCTGGAAGTTGTTTGGCATATGAAAGACCAGGATAACGCCACTTCACCCACAGTCTGATGGGATGGTAGAAAAGTACAACTGGACATTGGGACAGGAATTGACAATGTTTTGTAACAGCTGCCAAGATGACTGGGATGTCTTACTCCCTCAACTGTTGATGGCCTATAAAACAGCAGAGCATGAAGTCACTGGATACACTCCAGCAACACTGATGTTTGGTCGGGAACTTCAGTTGCCAGTGGATCTGATAACAGGATGCCCACCTTACGAAGAGTTGCCTGAAAATGTGTCACAGTTCATGAAAGTGTTATCAGAAAGGATGGATGATATTCACCATCAAGTGCATTCAAACTTGAAAACGTCTGCTGATTCCATGAAGCAATCTTATGATAAGAGATCTACTGAAGTCAGCTTTGTACCAGAAGACAAGGTGTGGTTGTATAATCCCAGGAAGACCAAAGGGAAGTCTCCTAAGTTGTCTTCTCCATGGGAAGGCCCATATGACATAGTGGATCATTTCTCAGACGTGACTTTCCGAATAAAATGTGGTCGACGAGGTAAGCCAAAGGTGGTGCATGCCAACAGTCTTTGGCATTATCACGGTCCAGATCATTTCAGTTAGAACAAAGTG
>NW_013671086.1:54229-65407 GCF_000517525.1 Limulus polyphemus
AAGAAAGGACTTGTATCGCTGAAGTTCCTCGAAGAGAATTTATACCGGAAATTAACAAACGAGCAGATACGTAACATTATAATATTTTCACTTTACTGTGCTGAGCTAGAGCTATCCTGGCAATTGGTCAATGACATCTGCATTACTTATTCTTCTTAACAAACAGTTGTATCACACAGCTCTTTATCTCAAAATCTGATGGAAATTCATACTCGTGCATAGTCTGTCTCTTAATTGTGTAAATAGTTGCTCAGCTGAATGTTTGTAGTACTTATCAACCACATCAAAATAAAAAAAAAATTGATTTCCTCTTCATAAGGAACAATTTTTGGGCACCAAAATGAGCATCATGTTTTGGATGCCTACCACATCCAAGTGCAAACTTACCTGTTTTTCATGATGTTAAAATTTTTCTTATCTGAAAATGTATTTCTGAGAGCTGCTCACCTCTGAACCCTGATTAACTATTTTCCTCTTGAAGATGTACTTTTCTGCCTGAGACTTGCATGCTACCAGCCTTGTGAAATTCCCACCTAAAATTCACGTGAAATTGTGCTACTACATGATGACATATGAATCAGCAAAACCCTCCACCAATAGGAGTGCAACACACCTCTTTGCACAAATGCTCCCTCTACATTCACATGCAAAATCTTCATTCCTTGATGAGGTAATCAATAAACGTGCACCAGAAAACTGAGGAGGAAAGGTGGAAATGTGTACAGAGGTGAGTATCTATGAGAAATGGGTTTTCAGATAAGGAACATGTTAACTTCTGATATGATTACTCTCCTCTATATACAGATGAGCTGGAATCCTATATTTAAATGGTGAAGGGACCAGTGCAGAAATTACTGAGATGAACCACCTTTTAAGAGTGTCAAAAAGAAGCTTTTGGGATCCAACACCCTATAGAAGGGGCTCCATAGGGGCAAACCTATGAGAAACTGCATCTCATCTCATCTAGGGTATACTCTTTGCCCAAGTGAAAGATAGGGAGAGGCAAAAAGCTTTAAAAATGTTGCAAGGATGAGCAGAATAGATACATGACTGTCTGAGGGCTTGCACAATCCATTGGATGGCTAATATATGTAGTAAGGTTGGGGCAAGTTCAGACTGTACCATGTATGCTCACCTCCTTGACCATCAGTTTCTACAGGCCAATACTAGCTGTGGGAGAAGGGCACATGTGAAAAGTATCTGTGCACAGCTCCTCAACCATCAGACACCAAGGCCCACACAATTCACAGGAGGAAGGCACTGCAGTAGGCACAACTAATAAAGATACTTTTGAAACCACCACTCAACCATCAGACTCTATGCACCTTTTGCCAGTTGTGGAAGTGGGATTAATTAGTGATACATCACAGGTGGATATTAAAAATATTGATTATTCCACAAGCATATACTGTGGAGTCATGACCTTACAGGAGTTGGTCAAGGAAAAACAGAGAGTAAGTGAGCTGTTTGTCCAAACTCCCCTTGGAGATTGTGATGTATCTAGGTAAGGTTCGGGTGGTCCACACTACACTATGGAAACACCCCTGCCTCACTTCTCAGTGTTGAGAGATGTCTTGTTTTAGCACCAGCTGTCAGGTCTCAATCTCTAAGGGTTCTCCATGATCCACCATCACAGTGGCTTGGAGCTGGTAGGTGGCAAGGGTCTCTTGTGCACCACTCAAAGGGAAGATTCACATAAGGGAGACCCAGAGAATTTGCCGAGATCCCCATTGATTCTTCAGTCTGGAAAGGTCTTTTATTGGAGACATTGAAATGGGTAACTATTTTGAAAAACCAGCAAGCACTAGCCAGATAAGTGGGCAGATGCACAAATCTGATGCTAGCTTTTCCATAATAGTCCATGGAATGGGTACAGTCTGCATTGGACTGGAAAAAGTTATATAAACACCATGAGTAGAACTTCAGTGGTCTTACAGAATGTCCCATCTCAAAGAGTACTCAGTACTTTCCATTATACTGGCCTGATATGGAATTTTTGGTAAGTATACCCTGTGAGGCAACACTAGCCACCTAGTGAGATCCAAATGTAAAAGAAAGGTGAGGAGGGAATAAGTAAATGAATACCCTCACCCATTACAGATGCAGGGTAATTGAAAGAGGAAAATAGATAATCTGTGAAAAGAGGTGAGTGATCATATTAGAAGGGAAAAAGTTACCTATACTTACAAAAGAAATATCAAAATTAAATATTCATGTTGTAATTGGGCATGGAGGGAAATGTAGGGTTTAATATTATCTATATATAATAAAAGACCTAAGACTAGGCAAGTAAGATGTGTGAGGTGCAAGACATATATATCAAACAAATCTGTGTCTCTCTTTAATGCATTAAATTTATGAGTGATTCTCTAAGTGTTCTGAAAGGTTTTTATGTGATGGAGTTCAAAGAAAAACTAGCACAAATAACTTCTTACAACGTAATAAAATGAAAGATAATTGTGGAGTGAACAGACTAGTACAAAGAAGTAAACAAAATTCTACTTATGCAGTACAAGTCAGACTCAATGATAGTATCTATGGAGCTAACAGAACTATTAACAAAGTACAAAGGTCTTCTTCAAAAATGTAAGGATAATTTGTCATTACACATAAAAACTTGATATTCATGATTTTAGACTTTGTCTTCACTACTGAGAAGATTAGCACCAAATATTTTAGAATCTGTCTTCACTACTGAGCAAACATTTTGGTAGAGGTGACTACTATAAGGCAAACTAGGTGACTGCCTAGGGTCTCGCACAAGATATCTATAAAGGTGGATTTTTTTTTAGTCTAGCAAAATTACTGTTCCCAGCCTCACTCAAGGCATGGATTCATGCCTAGGGCCTCACTATCTCTAGAGCCACCTCTGCATTTTGGAATTTGTCTTCACTATGAATAAGGTTAGCACTAACTAAAGAGGATATTTTAGAATCTGTCTTCACTATTGAAAAGGTTAGCAATAAATATGTTAGAATCTGTCTTCAGCACTGAGAAGGTTAGCTCTAATTAGAGATGATATTTTAGCATCTCTCCTTACTACTGAGAATGTTATTTATAGTTAAAGATGATATTTTAGCATCTGTCCTTACTACTGAGATGGTTGACAGGAGGCTAGTATAAATGAAAAAATTTATTCAAACTAAAAAAACTTTTAATAATCTCATCACATTTGCTTAAATAGAATGTATTTCATCTAAATTTATGTGCTGTAACCATAATCCCATTCTTAAAGTGATAAATAGGGTATCAAATGATTAATAAATTACAAACTTATAAGAAATTTACTAGTAAACTAGATATTGGTAAGGTTTTTTTGAAATAATCAAAAAGTAAGGAAAGCTACTGTTAAGGCATTTAGAGATTATAAGAATCTTAGCTGAAAAACATCATATTTGAATTGGAGGATTATGTTATGCTTATGGTTCTTTATGAGATGTTAAACTTATAGTGAGAAGATGAAATGTCTGAAGTCATCATTTTTCAACAATAAATCTAAAATGTTTCACAATGTTCAGATGAATTAGAAACTTTAGATTAAAAAAAATTATAGAATTCTGAGACTCATCGTAACATCTGGCAATATCTGAAATAAAATGTTAGTGTGAATCAAAATTTTGCTTACTTTGGGATATCTTAAATTCATTATTTTGGGATAAAGATTATCTTCATCGCCATAATTCCCATAAAATGGATATTTCATTTCTTGGACACTGCTATCATCAAAAGTTGCATAACAAAGTTTCTTTCCATCTTCTGACCACCAGAGAGCATTGTTTGTAGATAAAATTTCCTCTAAATAACAGAACAAATATTCAGAGAAATCAAATACATTTTACTTATATTATAATTTTGGTACATATTAATGCAAAAGAAAACTTATTAAGATAAATATGTTTCAGTAAGAGTTCTCATTACATGATTGTTCAACCATTCAAGATGAAATTCAATTAACTAAAGATAACCATCTAAGTTGTTCTTTTTAGTATGAACTAACAGTATTAGGTGTAATTCAAACCAACTCAAGACTCCTAGTGTTGGTGCTACATGATTATAGCCAAGAATTCAAGTTTCATGTTAATATCAACAAGTCAGTGTTGGTGTGAGATGATTGTAGCAAAGTATTCAAGTTTTGTGTTAATATTAACAAATGGGCATTGGTTTATGTTGCAAAAAGAAAACTCGAGTATTGTATTAATACCAAATAAAAGAACACTAGTTTTGTGTTGAAATTAACTGTTCAGCATTGAAATGACTAAACCAAAAATAAAAATCCATACAATGTGTTAATTATAGCTGATTAGCCAAGATCCCTAGTTTTCTGTTAATGTTCTCTAACAATGTCATTGTTTTTCAATTAAGTCAAGAACTGAAATATTTTTGTTAATCTGTCAAATTTAGTGTAATATATTACCAGCAAATAATTCAAATTTTGTGTTAATATTAACTAAACAGAGATAGAGTAAAGGAGACAATTATTTAAAGCTCTGGATACAACTGTGGTAACCAACAGTTATAGTGGTGATTTTAAAGTGAGTATTACAGCCTTGTATTGTAATAACAGAGTAGAGGATAATATAATTTGTCTTGTCAAAGGGTGTTCTAAATTAATTGAACCTGCCTGTGTGGACTCTGATGAAAAAAGAGACAATTATTTAAAGCTCTGGATACAACTCTGATAACCAGTAGTGTAGCGAAGTTTTGTACATATGTTTGACTTGTTTTGAATACATTATTTTAAAACAAGTGGATTGTGTGCTGTCTGTGTATTGTTGAAATTTATCGCCAACAAGTCACAGACACCTACTATAAAGAATCAAGCCCTATAAAAACCTGACAGTGAAGAATCCTATTTGTGGGTTAATATCAATTGATCAGTACTGGTGTAATTCAACTTATGTCAAAAACTCTTATTCTGTGTTAACAACAGCCAAAATGTTGTGGTGTAATTCAACTAAAGAAGAAATATTTATTATTATCAACTATCCAGTGTTGGGTGTAATTTAGAAAAAGTCAAAAACTTTAATTTTGTCTTGAAATCATCTAAAGCCAATGGTCAAAGTTTTGTGTTATTACCAATTGAGCAGCATTTGGTTAATTAAGATTAGAGCCTTTGTTTTGTTTTAAAATAAACCAAATAGTGATGATATAATTAATCTTATAATAAAAACACACTTTTTATGTGTAAATTAACCAAAGAAAATAACCCAATTTTGTGTTAATATTAAATTATTTGTTGCAGTGTAGACTAGTTAAAAGTAAAAAAGCCTAGTTCTTCATGTACATATCATTTGTTTAGTGATGGTGTGTTATTAGTGTAGTGAAATTACTACAGTCTAACTCTTTTATAACTAGTTTATGAATGTATATTACTTGAGACACGTTCAGGTAAAAGTTTTCTAAATGTATACATATGTTCTTACAATGAGCTAGCATTCTCATGGATAGAGTTTGGTCTACTTTAACTTGAATTAATCCAATCAGCATACCAGTTGCAGACAGCAGAGGCTGGAGTATAGATCTGCAACTTAAACTAACACTGATATTGACCCATATTAGGTGCATTTAGAATTTACGGGTGGTCAGACCAAATTACAGAGTTAGCTCTGCAAGATTTAACTGCAGAAATCACCTCCTTCATTACAGAGTGACCTGTATTAGCTCCAATGGTTGGTGCTGCAAATTATGATTATGTATAAGTAAGAAACATCATTTTAACAGTGTAAAATACAGTAAAATTGCACCAAACACTTTGGTCAGACCAAACTACAGTGTTAGCTCTGCAAGGTTTAACTGCAGAAATCACCTCTTTCTTTACAGAGTGACCTAAATTATGATTATGTATAAGTAAGAAACATCATTTTAACAGTGTAAAATACAGTAAAATTGCACCAAACACTTCATTGTTGTTCACAAAAGAAGATTGTTTGTTTTTATTTAAAACAACTGTCTGATATGATTATTTCACTGGTTCAGTTTTGACTGTTTACTAGACAAAATTTATCATTTTGAATCTCTTTATTGTGATACTTTTGATCGACTGTTGTCACCATTTTCACCTGAAAGTACTTCAATTAAACCCAGTAACCCATGTTTTGTTTAATATCTACTTGTAAAATTAATTGTGAAAGGCTGAGAAAGATTGTTCATTTAAGGCATTATTGGATGTGTTTTGAGATGTTTCCTTGCCATTTTAATCATTTTGGAGGATTATTGTCACTTACATATTTAAGCATCAAGTACTGGATAATGGGAGCCATTCAATAAGTTCTTAATCATTTAATCGCTTCTGTAGGCTTGTGCTTGTGGCTTTAATCCAACTGAAGTCAACAATTCAAGTGTTGCATTAATATCAATAAAGTAATAGTGGCATAATTAAAACAAAACCAAGAACTCAACTTTTGCTTTAATATCAGCCTAATATTGATGTACTTTATCTAAAGTCAATAATACAAGTTTTCTTTTGAAATTAATTAGACAGCTAGAACTGATATGAGTTAACTGTACGTTATGCCACTGAATACTTAAATATGACCAGAATAAACTATAGACATTTTAATTAACTAACTATTCTTCAACAATATTTAGCATAAAAGACTTAAGAATTACATTTGCATACTAATTAGCTCATCAAAGTTTTCTGTATGATTACTATTACATAGTAAAGTCCTTAAAATGCTTACATATATACAGTTACTGGTGTTAAACTTTACTTGAATTTAAACTTTCAACACTTTAGTGTTCGTAGAAATTAATTCCAATAAATGAGCCACAAGGACAGGGCATCTCATTAGCAAGAGCAAGTAATTTAATATGTTTAATATATGAAAGCTTACTATATACCATGATGTTCAGTACTGATGGCTTATCTATAAGGAAATGTGTCAGAGTTTATTCAGCCAAAAAGAAATTATGAAAAAGCTATTATATGTATCCAACATTTTGTTAATTTAACTTTTTTATATCTTACAGTATCAATAGAAATTCCCACAAAAGAAAATAAATGATCTAAACCAAACAAAAAATTATGAAGGCACAGACAAATATATTCACTCGTGAATATGTACATTTATGTAGAAATCAAAATTGTTTGAGCAACATTATTAATCATATAAAATACCTTCATAGACCCAGTCAGGAATCCCATTATAAATTTCTCCATCTTTGCCAGTCTTGGTTATTTGTATACTCTTAGCACCTATGCTTGGTACATAATAGATGTCATTTTTCTTGACAAAAACCTGCAAAACAACAACAAAAAATACAAAGTTATATTTGCTTTATGGCCTATGTCTAGTGCTAACCATCTCTTGTTTCTCCAACATCATCAAATAGGCTGATAAAAAAAAACATAATAATAATGTACAAATTATTAAAGAATTAATAAAATATGCACACAGGTTCAACAAAAACTCCCAACTAACTTTGACAAGCCCAGCTTGACATTTTCAAGGGATGGTTTAAAACTGTTTTATTATCATTTTTCATAAATTTCACAAAGCACTTCTCCTCTTTTAAAGACTTCATAATACTACAGTAAAGCATTAATTAACCATGAACATGGCACAAAGTGTTTATTTTTAAGAACAATCTTTCTTGAGCATGCTTAACTAAATAATCTCTATTTTCATTTGTTCCTCAACATTTCTACTTAAATTTTAAACTTTCAAACATGTAGGTATGCAAGTAAAGTTTTCCATCTTATAAATAGACTAGCTGGAATAGCCATCCACTGTATGGGTGAAATAAAAAAATGTTTGTAACAAAGGATAGGAAATTGTGCTTCTATGTTTTTTTATTAACATAATAAACATTAAAAGTGCAATAAAAATACATAAAAGTACCAATATTGAAAAGAAAGACATGGTGTTTTCAAGAATTCTATTAACAGATAGGGGGTCCAAACCCCCTCATGACCTTTCTCATGTCATCCTGTATCATTGTGTCAAGTTTGGTGCTGATTGATTAAGAAATGTAGATGCAAAAAATAAGTTTTTTAGGTTCAAATATGAAATGTATCCACTTGAATATGTAATAAAAATCAATCTTAGAATTAATTCAAAATCTTCCAAGAATAATTAATTTTGAATTCAATGATTTAATTAAACAGAGTTAAATTTAAAAAATAAAAGGTTTAGCACATCGATTTCATTTCTGTTTAACTCCTTGAAAATTAAAACTTGACACTTTACCTATGCTATTAGAAAACTTATTACAGGAACTAAAAAATACATATATATTACCAAGCTTCCTGGTGGCTCAGTGGTAAACTTTAAAGCTTATTGCAATAAACTTCAAAGTTGAATCCTGCAGTATGCATAGCATAGAAAGCTCATTTTTTTGGCTTTTTGTCTCAACAACAATCAAATCACAAAAAAAAATTATTTCTTAAATATGTTTCTTTTTCTTTTTATAATCTACAAACCTTGATTACTATTGTTGTTTTTTTTTACTTCTTGGCTCTTAATAAATATAATACAATAATAACAAAGAGTGTAATTTAAAAAAATAAATTAAATGCATTTTGTTAAATTAATAGTAAAATAAATACTAATATATTAACTAAACCTAAATAAAAAAAAATTACAAGAGAAAAATTTGTAATGTTTTAAAAGATAATAACAATTTTATAAAGTTAAGTACAAATAAAGACCCCAACAATACCATAGACTATATTGACAAAAATATAAATTTAAACTAAAGCAAGAGAAAATTTGGGAAGAAGATGTATATGAATTGATTAGATCCAGGAATCTTATCGTTGTTTAAACTTCCCAATTTTTTCTTAAAAAGCTCAGAATTATCTGGTTCAACCTTATTTCCATCTATCAACTATTCAAGATGATGGATACTGCTTATATTTTCATTAGTTAAAACTGAAGAAAAAAGCAGAATTTAATAATCCAGCCATCTAATAATAATCAGATACAAGAATTCCTTTATCATCCCTCAATCGATCATCCCCCATCCTATCATTTTATTTACCCTTAATGTTTTTAAAGAAATCCTTACTGATAATTTTCACATTTTCAGCCTACCTTTTTGATGTCCTAATTTCCTGTTTCACCAACTTTCTTGATCTTCTAGAACCTTCTAAATCTCCCATCATACCAGTCAATAAAATTTTTTAAATTTACAATGCTTTTTTTTAATTTTATCTCTTATACCTTTTGTGAGCCAACCTAGTTTTTTTACTTGCAGCTA
Organism: Limulus polyphemus; assembly: GCF_000517525.1. Taxonomy (NCBI): domain Eukaryota; kingdom Metazoa; phylum Arthropoda; class Merostomata; order Xiphosura; family Limulidae; genus Limulus; species Limulus polyphemus. Next base: position 63,434 of record NW_013671086.1, read on the forward strand.
CCCCTTTCTTTCTACAAGAAGTATGTTTTCCTTGAATATTTAAAAACTTATCTTTAAAAATTTTCCACATCTGATCAGTGTCTCCAAATAACTCAGCTGCCCAATTCACAACAAATACTTTTTGTCGCATCCCTTCAAAATTGGCTTTATTGAAATTTGTAACCAAAATATCATTATTCCTTATCTCCAAACCTAACAGAGCAATGATCACATACACCCAGATGTTCTCCAATTTCCACCCTCTCGATCATTTCTATATTAGAAATTAACGATAAATCTAAAATATCATTGTTTCTAGTGGGCTCTTTGACCGATTGGTGAAGAAACCTATCTTGAACAGTTTCCAAAAACCTTTTTCCATTATGGTTTGATTCAAGCATTTCCCAATCTAGATTCCTGAAATTAAAATCACCCACAACTATAACCTCATTAACAGCTGAAATCTTAATCTCACTGTAAATGTTCTCACTAATTTCATCAGTATCATCTGGTGGGCTGTAACAAATTTCCACTAAAAGTCTTTTCTCTTTATGTCTGCTAATAGAAACACAAATGGATTCAATATCCTTGCCATTATCTTAGATATCCTCAACTTCAACAGGATGTAATTCATATTTTACATATAAACTCACCCCTCCCCCCTTTCTTCAGTAGTCTATCTCTATTATATAACCTAAAACCCTTTATTTCAGAGAAATTTCTGTCAGCAGAATCATCTACATTTAACCATGTTTTACTTATTCCCATTATATCAAAATCTTCCATTTCTACCAGTGCCCTAAAGTCATCTATTGTTTTTCTTATATTTCTTATACTACAATAGTAACAATTAAACCTATTCTTAGAACTACTTCTATGCTAAACTATTCTCTACATTTTTTTGTTTTTTTTTGTCATTTAGTTTATCCTGACCCTCACCACTGTCTGGTCCTAGTTTAAAACTTCACTTAGAGCTGAGTTAATAGCCCCTGCAAACAAGCCAGGCCCTATAATCTATTTAAATGTAAACCATCCATACCAAAAAGCTTCTTTCTCCCATCAAACTGATCCCACAAGTCCAATGAACCAATCTGTTCATCATTACATATTAATCTAAGCCCTAGTGACCTACTCATAATTTCATTCCTACAATGGCCCGTCATGGCCAGGTGGTTAGGGTGCTCAACTCACAATCTGCGGGTCACAGGTTTGAATCCCCATCACACCAAACGTGCTTGCCCTTTCAGCCATGGGGGCATTATAATGTGATGGTCAATCTCACTAATCTCACTAGAAGTTGGTGGTGGGTGGTGATGAGTAGCTGTCTTCCCTGTAGTCTTACACTGCTAAATTAGGGATGGCTAGTGCAGATAGCCCTCGTGTAGCTTTGCACGAAATTCAAAACAACCAACCATCTCCACAATTAATTCTCGGCAGTATCCTGGACACAATTAAGTTATGGCCTTTTGCTTTAACTGCCTTTATCAACCCCTTATACTTATTAATTAGCTCCTCTCACCTACCTTTCACTACATCATTGGCCCCTATGTGCACAACAAAAACTGCATCATTGCTAGCCCCCTTTATTATATCTCTTACTCTGTCAGTTATATCCTTCACCTATACCCCTGGGTCACAATCTAATTCTTTTTTCCCTGTTTACTCCACAGACTATCCTATCCACAAGCTTTGTCAAGGAATCACCTATAATTATAACCTCCTTAAGTTTATCATTCACATCCTTTTCTGTCCCTTTTGTTTTCCTTCCCTCCAATAGTTTCTCATCTACACATGCCAAAGGCTGATATCTTGTAGAGGATTTAGCTGAATGACACTGTGCCAATCATTATCATATGACTGAGTGTTGAGTTATAACATCATAGTTTAGCTTGTACTCCTGTTTTAGGCTTTGAATAAACAATTGCTCATAAGGAAAATATTAAGTGTTGTGGGATTTCCGTACAAAAGTGATAATGAGTGACATATATAACGGAT
>NW_013671087.1:0-20897 GCF_000517525.1 Limulus polyphemus
CTGAAGTTCCTCAGAAAGAATTTCTACCAGAAACAAACAAACAAGCAGATACGTAACAATAGATAATTTAAAACTTTGAACTGTCTGAAGACAGTCTTAGTTCCGTGTTAGACAGTTTTGTATACCTAACAGGGTATGTAGCTCACGGAATAAGTTGTCGTCGGCAGAATGTGGAAGCCAGCAACTTACAAGAGTTGAGAGAAAGAATGGAGAATTTCCTGAAAAAAATAATTCATATTTATATTTTTTTCTCAAAGAATGGCACTTTATTGATATAGCTTATACTTTAAAATTTAGACTTTTCTAAAAATGTGCACTCTTGTTTAACTGGAAAGAAGTTTGACATAACGTGATAGGCGTGGCCTTAATATCTCGATTTTAGGAAACAGTTTGACCCATACATAAAAAATATGTTTGGCTAGCTAGGATCATTAAATAAGGTAGAGAGAGTGACGTCTGATAGTCATCTAATGAGTAATCAGTACATGAATTGATCAGTTTATCTGTCAGCCAGTTAGTTAATTCAGTGATGGGAAAATTAAGTTTGTGACAAAAGAACAGAGGTACCAAATTAGCAAGAAAGTGAAACTTATATTTTACGTATGTACTTTATTTGTGAAGGTAGGTCTATCGATTTGACCGAATAATCTGAAAGTGTTCGACCTATTTAAACTATTAGAACACAGTGTTAACGAAATGGAAACACATAACTCATGATAACACACCTTTTTACCATATTTCAGTGCTTTGATGAAAATAATAATAATGCCCTTTTTGGTGTAATTGTGATTATATTTTACTTCTTAATGTCCCCCGGTGGGTGAGCAATATGTTTACGAACTTCAGTGCTAAAATCCGGGGTTCAATTCCTCATGGTAAACAGAGTACATATAACACATTGACAGTTTTTGATATCTTTAAGAGATAAGCTTAGAATAACTACATACGTATAAAACCTCCTTAACCATATTGCTTTTATAGATTCATAAAAAGCACTAGTGAACGAGTGTATATTAACAACAAGAATGGAATTCGAGTATATATGTTAAATACATCTGACCATTGCGTATAGGACAGTAGGTGGCATTAATTGACAATATGGCGGCGTGTGGAACAGGTGGAGAGATTGAGAGATTATCATTTAGAAATGATGATTTGAAACGTCAAATTGCTATTGCGAGAAAAGAATTAAAAAATCTGAGGTATGCATCAGTAAATTTCAATCTATTATATTCAACTTATGTATTAATACTATATTCTGCAAAAATAAATTTTTGAATTTATGATTATTCATAAATTACTTAAAATAGTTAATAATTAATTAATACTCTTACTAAGTAAGAGTATTAAACGCCAGTTAATAAGAAAATCAGCTAAAAACACTGCTGTAATACGATGAAATCGAAAACAAAAAAGTGGAAACTTATACCATGAAAAATGTCTAATGTTGAATAGATGTTTAAAATTAAAATCACCAGAGGAAGGTCGTCCCAACCCGAAACGTTCTGAATATTAAAACGTCTATCTAATATTAGCCGTTTTTCGTGGTATAAGTTTTCCACTTTTTTGTTTTCGGTTGCGAGTTAATAAAAATCGAAATCATTGATGTCTTATGTTATGTAAAAATCTTCTGTAACTGTAATCGGCCCAGTGTTGGTTTTAGCTCATTGCTTTTGGGAATTTTTACTTAGAATCACTATTAATATTATTTAATGAATACTATTATTACATAAAGAAATAGCATCTAGGATAAAAATAATAATACTGATACAGTGTTACAGATCAATTACCCATTTGAATGGAAAACCTGTAAAAGACACCGAATTTTATTTAGTTATACAAAAAAAATAAAAAATATACATTGGGGTGAATCCACAAAGAGTTCATACCTAAAAATTAGCTAAAAGAACAAATTAACTGTGTCTCAATTTGCCCATTGCTGTAAAATGCTTTATTAACCAATCAGATGATGTGATGTGAAATCTTGTTCTTCTTGTAATATTCTCAAGTAATATTAAGCAAACATTTCATTAATTACTTGATGTACCTGCAAATTGCTATTAGGTGTGAAATAACAATACATTTTGCCAAAGTAATTAAAAGGAGATCTAGAGGCATAAGATATCCTAATAAAATTAATTGGTGTATCAAGAAATATGTATAAACTTTAGCATAATAAATTAGATTTGTGTAATGCATTGAGTTTCTTTTTATGGGCATAAGTAGAAACTGCAAGAATCAACAAATGTAGTCAAGATAAAATAATTTACCACCAGCATCTTCACGTGTGTTCTGAGATCATCAGTATATATCTATGATGTCCCAAAGTAGAATAACTGAGTATACAGAAATACACATTAGTTGAGAGCTTGTTTAGGATTCACCATGATGTGTATCTGCTAGTTTTTATACAAGAACTTTATAAAACTGAGTGCATTTTACAGGATTTCCATTCACATGTTCAGTTGATCTGTCCACCAATACTTTTACTTTACCTTAGATATCACTATTACTGCATTAAGTACAGTAAGAATACAAATGAAGTCGGGGTGAAGAGAGTTTTTAACTAGTATATTTTTCTTTAAAAGTTAACTTAATATAATGAAATCCAACCTTAAATTTGTGTGATTTTTGTTTCTAGTAAAACTTTTGAGGTTCTCAAGCTTTCCAGTTTGCTAATGTCATACAAGCTAAAGCTCCATTTGGTGGCATTGCTTACCATATATCTACCTAGTGATGGAAGCTGAAACTGCTGATGTACCATATATCTGGTTGTGGAAGGGTAGTATTACCATACATAATCATGAGTTTCATTCTATAGTTGGTATTTATAAAATATATTTAAGCTAAATTCATTAAACAATTTTATGAATATCACATAAATGTCTGTTGTTGTTTTTTTCACTTCATATTGTTAGGCTAAATATGGAGAAGTTAAAAAAAGTGCAAGAGAAGGAACTGTTCAAGATCCATCACTTACTGAACAATGAATTAGGTGTCCTACTGGATTCACATGCTGATTGCTCAACTCCAAGGAAAGAATTACAGGGATTAAAGAATGAGAGAAAGAGTAAAGAAGAAAAGTTGTTTTTTGAAAATAAAAATCATATACAGAATAATTCTGATAATAATGGTAGGCTAACATTCCCTCGTAAAAAAATTAATTTTTTTACTGTACAGAAATATTTATTTATCCACACGTTTGCAGTAGTTACTCTTTTATTTGCATCTTTACTATATACATTCAAATATGCTGTTGCAACAAATTTAAACTTGCTCTTCATTTAGTAATTATATATTTTTCATTTAAATCTTTGTTTTAATTTTTGGTGTAGTTTTTATAACATTTGAGTAAAAGTGGGGAGTAAATTTATAAGTAACTAACATATAAAACTTGTCATTTTTTTCCAACAGTGACTGTAGTTACAAAACTAATGAAAGCATACAATTTTCTCATATATAACTTTAACAAATGACAGTGAACTGAATTACCAAATATTGCATATTCAGAAATTAGCAAATCTACTATTTATGCAAGTAAATTAAGGAGCACAACTCCTCTTGGTTCAGTATTTTTATCTCGGGGTAAAAGCTTATTTGTAGATGTCAGTGATGAAAAGATTATTTTTTATTCATAATTACAAAATTAGTTAAGCATCACATTTTTAAAATGGGCATCTTGTTTGAGTATTTTAAAATATTACTTTATAATTGTCACTAATATATTTTTGGTCTTTGAGATATCAAACTTGTTAAACAGATTGCCTTTTTTGAATGTGATACATTTCTTGCTTCTTGTTTTCATACACTTGTATATATGGTTTTTCATCCATGACTTCATACAGAATATGTATATAAAATGTTTTTGTTTGTTTCTAAGCTAGAAAACTTCATATCGAATGGAAGTTTCATATAGATGAATATTTTTCTCTGTTTTATTTGTTGTTTATATTTCAAAGCCGGTAAAGATGTCTTTACACTGAGGTGTATTGGAAAAATTCACTCTTGGTTCAAGACTAAAAATGGAACTCCTCGACAACCTTCAGTGTGTGATTCTGCAAGAGCCAAGCTCGTAATTGATAAACATGTCTTCAGTAATCCTGAACATGCACTACAAGGGATAGAAGACTTCTCTCATATCTGGTAAGTTTTACTCTTTACTCAAATTACAGTTGCATCTTGTATATTATTGTAAACTAGCCCTTGTAGATAACATAAGTTAACATTTATTGTCAATGTTGATTACAGAGTTTAAGTAAATTAAAAATAAAACAATTAATACCAATGACAAATCTATCTGATTCATGCAAAAAAATAAGATTTAAAGATATTCAGTCTTTTTTCCTTCTCCGCCTTGTGGTGAAAGTCTGTAATGTGACAAGGTAATTTCTAGGTCCCCTTCAAACTTATAGTTGCAGTTAGGACTGGATGAACTTTTCCAAACTTTTTTTGCTAATTCAGTAGAAAGCTCGTATTGAGCCAATTTCATTTGTTTATCTTTATTTAGTTTTTAACTGTCTAAAAAAAATTGTGTATGTATGTGTATCATTAGATCACTTTTGCATACTAGTATAAAACTAAACCTGTCAAACTAATGGATAATCTTGTCAAACCTCCAAAGAAGGCAATCCATGCATAGTTGTGAAGAAATTATATATTTTGGGAAAGAAGTTTTTTGTGTTTGTGAAAGAGTTTTTCTAAGAAAATGTGATTCATTCTAATACATCTTGGAAAGCTTTCTATTTATTCTTGAAATATTAAAATGTCTCGGGTCATATCAAATTGTAGGATGTAGGTTAGGTTTTTCTAATGTTTTCAATATTGTATGACATATAGTATTTCTTTCTTTGTTATGAAATTTGCATATTATAAGTAAGGTTTCACCAATTCATCACACCCTTTTCATTTTGTGATAAAAGTATATATACTGTCACACCCCTGACAGGTTGATCCTGTATCAATGTAAGATTTGTTAGAGGCTCTTATGTAAATAAAACAAAAGTTGTGTCTGTATTCAGTGTTCTATTCTGAATAAGCCAAACCGTCTTCAAATTAGTTTCACCTTTCAATGTTGTGTTTGATACATATTTTATTTCCATGGGTATATTACCAACATATCTCAAACTTCATGATTTTTTTTTCAGTTATTTCTCTGCTATCGTGATAATCTATTTTTATATCTTAAATCTATGACACAGCTTTCACCATATTTTGATAAATACATTAACCTTTCTGACCCTAGTGTTCAGTCACAGAACCTTTGTAGATCACTCATGGACATCCCGTGCACAAAGTCAGAGCTGTAAGCAATGTACATAAGATCTGTTGTTGATGGTCATATTCTTTGCTTTTCCATCCATTGAGGAACCTGTTCAGGCTGCTTTAACTGTAGCATGAAATAAAACATAGTTTGGCTAAATGATGCCTCACACCCATATAATGTTTCAGGTTATTGTTTGTCATTCCAGTAGTAAATATGTCTATTGAAATGTCTTGGTTCAAGTGCACTTATTTGAGTACGTGTTTTCAAATGTAATCAAAGTTATTTCGTTTCTTAAAATTTTCTATTTTTGGAGAGGGAGCTACTCAACCCATACCTTGACCTACTTGAATCATCCAAAGAGCTTCCGATAAATTACCTTACTTCTGTTCATATACATAGCTGTCCTCTGTTTGCAATTTTTTTTTGTATGCCACAAGCCTTTCACTCTTATGCACCACTTGATTCACATGGTTCACATGATTTTTGCATGCAAATTATTATGCAACAAACCTCCACCAATAGTAGTTCCACACACCAATGTGCTATTCTACCTAATTATCTCTTCTCGTTTGGCCGTGCTTGTGTTTAGACGTTTAGTTTGTGCTCTCCTCAAGTGTTTTTTTTCATATCTTCATATCAATTTCTCTCACCAAGTTTACTATTTATTATACAACAGTGATATTTGTAACTTATTATTTTATATTTCTACTCAGTTAAGGAATTTAATACTTCATTAAACATTTTTTCTACTTTTTATTTCTTTCTGCAAAGATGGTTGAGTTTGGTTACTCATTTTGGATATGAATTTCAAATTCTAATTTACCACTTCAAAGGTTATAACTTATATCAGCACATTTACACAGGCTTCAGGTGGCAGTCCTTACCTGGGGAATTATTGGCTTTACTTTGTCGGGAGATTATCATTCAATGAACTAACCTTTTTTGGGCCTTGACTGAATTAGGGCTTAGTTGTATACTTTGTTCTATAACATTAGATTAGGCTTAACAAAGGTCTTTGTTATTTTAGGACAACTCGTAATTCATCTTACCAGTATATCATAAATTAGGTTAACTATATTGTGTTTTCTCAAAACATCACATCTCATACATAAGTTATTGTCAATAATTTTACAATATAATGTATTTCATTTTTGTTATTATTTATCTTTTATCATATTAACTTTGTTAATGTGGACTCCTGGAGCTGGGGTCTGCACAAACTTCTCCCGATATTGTACGTATTATTGTTAGGTTAGGGTTTTTAAATTAGAGCTTAGTGATATACTTTGTCCTGCACACATTGATTAAACTTATCAATTGCCTGTTATTTTTGGTTTACCTGTAGTTCATCTTAGAGGTAAATCAATAATTAGGTTAAATATCTTTGTGTTCTTCAACACATAACATCTTATACATATGTTTATTTCACAACACACTTACTTCAATTTACATTATATCTACTGTTTCATTTTTGTAATTCTTAATCATTTATACTTCTTACAATTAATTTCGTTTGTGAGGACCCCTGGGGGTGCCCTACCTTCTCCAAATATTGCTCGCCTCCCTCCTACAACTGCTTAACCTGTTTAGGAAAATCTAGATTTTATCAGTTTTCTTCCACCTTATTATGGCTTGCATTCCCAGACCTCTACTGCGGAATCTGCTAGGCCTACCTCAGTATTTTTTTTTTTTTTTTTAGACAAGTCTCACAGTGTACTTTTCCTCTCCTTCTCCAGACATTATGTTTCATGATGAGCATTTTTGTGTCTTTTGGGATAGAGTACTTGCATGCCTCACCCTCCACAGGCTTAACTTATCATCAGGCAAATTTTCTTCTTGATTCTATGTACTTAGAATCTCTGTTGCCTGTATGAGTAGGTATGGAGAGCAGTCTCTGTTAATCCTATCCATTTTATCCCCCACCTAGTTTTCCAGTTTCTTCTTACTCTATTGACTCTCCTACAGGAAATGTCTACCTTACACTTCCTTTCTTAAGTGTTCCACCTATATCTAGGGGATTTTCATAGAATACCTCTTTTCCTCCATTTTGGGGCATTTCCATCTTCAGTTCTTTCCCTCCACATGTAACTTCTTTGCTTTTGGGATCTTCTGGGGTGGGACACTGTCTTATACCATTTGTTTACCATCCACTTCTATTAGAGACTTAAGGTCAGCTCTTTTTCTCCACTGGTACATTCTTTTGGGAGCTACTCCCATTCATGAAGTATCTGCAATGCTATATTCTTTTTTTTTTTTTGGTTATTCTTTTGTTTCATTCTGATTCATTGCCATATCTATTCATGTTCCATGTCCAGCACCTTACTGTCTTTTACCTATCCTACCTACAGGTTTCTCCGTTAGTCATGTATGCTCGATGCTGATTGGAGTTCTGGATCGATTGGTCCTGCCTCAATTACTTCTTGGTTCTTCCCCATTTTTAATATGTAGTCCTTGATCACAATTTGGTGGGCAATGTCTGCAGTACTGAGAATGCCTATGGTACACGTTCTTATTTTTCATTTCTCAGGTTATCTTTGGTTTTTTTCACCACATGATTCGGTACCAGTTTCATGCACTGCCCTTCGGACTTGTTTCGGTTCGTATGTCTTTTGTCAGGGGGTCTGCATTTTACCCGACTTCCACATTTGGGGGATTTTACTGCTTGGATGTCAGGGGGTCTGCATTTTACCCGACTTCCACATTTGGGGGATTTTACTACTTGGATGTCTAACTTCAGTGAGCTCCTTTCAAATGGGGGTTGTCATAATATACACACTTGCTTCTTACATAAGCAGCTCAGGTGGTTGGAATTTCTAGTTGGATAAATTTTTCATGTTACCTACCTAACAATCTTGGTTATTTGGGGAGTGTCTTTTTAAACACACACCTTCATCAGGACCATCCCTTCTCCTTCTCGATTGCATTTAATGGAGTTTTTTGTTATCCACACCATTACAGTTCACTATCTTACTGCTAGTGAGGTTCTAACACATTGGGGGATGTGGCTTCTATGGAAGCACTTCTCCCTTTGGGCCTGGCACATTTGTGATCTTTTCAGGAGACACTGCACTACCCATGGTCTTTTGCTAGGGTTCCTTTGGATTCTCCTCCTCCCCTCTTTGAATATATGCTTTGATGTTTGAACACATCCTCCACATTATTGGATTTACCAATTCTTCCCCCTTGTCTTGGGGGTGTGGGTCGATCAGCAGGAGGCTTCAGGACAAGGGTATATGGATGAAAGGTCTTACCATGTTAACACCCTAGCAGTCCAACATGTTTTAGTTCACATTTTTCGTCTTGTTTGGATTTGAATAGCTTTATTCCCACTATTCGATGGTGGTGGCTTATATTGCTCACCAAGGGGGCACTTATTCTTGTTTCATTTGTGGTAGACAGTGGATCGACCTTTTTTTAACCCACATACTTGACATACATCTCCTGGTGTGTTCCAGGTGCTTTCATCCTTTTTGTAGATCGCATTTCGATCATCAAATTTTCAGTGGTTCTGCCTCCTGTGGGTATTCCTCCACAGGAAGTGTTTGAATCCTTTCTCAATTCCAAGTTACCTCTTTTGTTTTTGGTGTCTGACTCATCATCCACTTGCCCTGGCTGTTGATACGTTCAAACAGGTTAGATTCATTTTATAAATTTTCTCATTCCATCAGTCTTATTCCCAGAGTGATTTTGATCAACCATGTCACTTCTGGTTAGGTTTATCTAATTGATCCTTGCTGGCCAGCACACATCTGGTTTTCTCGGCTGTTTTGGCTTGATATATTTTTGTTGTTCTTGATCGATTTTACTAACCTATACTTTGGGGGCTCAGGTGGAATATTCTTTTTATCATTTTCATTTCTTGCCATCTTCCACCTTTATTCTTGGTCAGATACAGATGACCTTCTCTGTCTCGTACATGCTCTGGGTTGCTTCATTGCTTTCAAGGCTTGTTTCTGTTGACTCCATTTTCCACAGTTTCATTCCCTTCTCCCCTTACCCATTGAGTTTGGCTTATGATTCAATTGACCTTTTATTCCTTGTCTCCTTCTTCCTGTAATCAATTCCTGGTGTCTTCACTCTGTTCAGGCACCTTACCTTTTACCTGCATCTCAACTCCATCATCTGATGGAGGTACTTCGTCTGTGGAGCAAAGGGACTACACCTCATATGTTCATTTCCCATAAACTGCTTTCGGTTGCTGTTTGTTCCTCATCAGGGTACTGTCTTCCATCTGTTCCCATCCTTCGGTGCAACTGTAGCAGGTTAAGTTTTTTCTTTTATTATATATATATTATTTTTCAGGGGCCTGTCCCATATTTTGACCAGGATCTTGCTATGTGGCAAGTGGTGCCTATCAAGGTATTCTTCAATCACTTAGAATTGTACTGAAACCTGCTTTGTGTGACCATTTTGTCTTCACTTTCATAATTTCCATAACCACAAAACACACATTGTTCATTACAGTCACATACACTAGAGATGTGGTGTTCCACAAGATCGCCTGTAGGTTATTCCTCGTGATATTTTTGCTAAATAAAAATGCCCATTCCAGACCATACTAACCCATGGTCTTCATGGGTAAAGCAGAAAAGGATTGCTGCCCATTCCTTAGATTGAATAAATAAGTCTACTTTTCAAAATAATTTTATGGTAACCCATTGCAATTTCTTTGGTGTGAATGTTCCTCCAGACTCTCCACTGTCCCCCCCCCCTCCTATTTCTTCCAGTGGAGTAAGAGAGTCCTTACCACTTTCCAGTTCAAAGCTGTGGGGGTGGTGGACCATGAAGGTGTCCTCCTGAATGAGAGATCACTCAATTCACCGCAGTTGCACTACTGTGGGTCACAGTGGGTGCACTTGTTGGTTACTCCACTTTTTCATCTTGCATTACCCCTCGATGTCTTTATGCCAAGGATGTTACTGCATTTGAGGTGGTTCCAGTCTGTTCGATTTGAGTGGAATATATATATGTATGTTATTTCACTCTTCTCACATGTGCCCTGTTCACAAATTGGCAGTGGGATTTCTCCCTCTGATCAGCTGAACTTGAGGTGAAGACAGTCTTCCACATATCATCCTCTTATTAAAGGGTCCCCCTCTTTAGGGTGTCCTTCAGATGCTTCTACTTTCTCCCTTGCACTGGTCACTCCATCTATTTCATGTGGGATTGTAACTATATATGTGAGCGGAAGTAAGGTACCTTGTCAGGAGTTATAATTTTCTTATACTGAAAATGTATTGTACTTACTTCCACTCACACTGTCAATCGGTGCTTACATTTCTGCCGAAACTCAAATTGATAGTTAAGTAGAATAGCATAGAGGGAGTCACGTGGGCATATGACACTACTATTGGTGGAGGTTTGTTTCATGAAAGAATCAGTTAAACCATGTGAATCAGGGGTGTATGGAAGTGAATGGCTTATGGCATGTGAAAAAAATATTGCAAATAGAGAGCAGCACTGAACCAGAATAGCTATGTACGTGAGCGGAAATAAGTACCTACCAAAAATAAAATTTTCAGTGCAGGAAAATTATAACTTTTGTAGGACATGTTTTATTTTGTCCTTCCGAAGATAAGTAAATGTTGCACACAACATTTCCATAATTTATTTCCTCAAATTCATCCAAATCTGCTCTTATATTAGTTTTTTATTTATTTATAATTATTCAAAAGGCATTAGGATGCTCTCACAAATTCCCATTTGGGTACTGAATAAATTTTCATCCTTCCATATCATTAATACACATACCACACCAGTTTGTTGGTGATGCAAGTATAAATTTGTAATAGTATTAAAACAAAGATGTTAAAAAATCTTATAAACAATTTTTCCCCTCCCCATATCTTAATTTTCCCATTTTGTATTCAAAATAAGAGGCGTATCAGAACATTATTTCAAGTTTATCTTTTCTTCCAAAATTCACTGCCAATGAGGCCTTTGAATACAAAATAGAGAACTTTTAAAAGGCATGCAGAAAAAAATACATTGCAGTTTATATGCATTTTATCAACATTTTATACCTATTGGTTTATAATGCTTTGCCAGGTTTCAGCATTTAACTGTAACTTTTAAAGGAGATGGTAGTATATATGTTTTATTTCAAGAAATCATCTGGTGTAAAGAAATATGGATATCTGTTTCCAATCAAAATGGCCCTTTTTTACAAAACACCATATTGAATTGTAAAGTATGGCAAATGAATTAAACTATAGTAAGCTAAGTAACACTCAGATTGGTTTGTAAGGTAAGTTTATTACATGGTTGGCTACATTTGTCTTAGTAAATGTGTATTTCTTGTGAAAATTGATGCTTTTATAATGCACAAAATTGTTGATTTTAAGTATTTCATATTTACATTGACAGGATACTTTTTATGTTTCACAAAAACCAATATTCCAAAAAAAATGAAATGTTTATGAGAGCTAAGGTTCATCCTCCAAGACTTAATGGAAAATCCATGGGAACGTTTGCTACAAGATCACCTCATCGAATAAATGCCCTAGGACTAACACTAGCTAAACTAGAAAAAGTTGAAGGTAAGCTTGCACATAATTCTACATGTTAAAACCACTTGAAAAATAGTAAGATTGTAATACATAAATAAAAACATCACGTTCTAAACAAGTTTCAATTATGTTTTCTTTAAAAAAAAGCACACATTTTAAATGCACAATTAGCACTCTGTGTACACTTTTACTTGAAACAGAAAAACTTTACTCTTAGTACAATGGTGATAAGGAAAGAGTTAGTTGGAATACAAAATATCTAAAAATTATTTTTCATCATTTTATGGCAATGCTATGATACATGATGGCAGAGCTACAAAAGGGTCATGAGAGGACACCATTGTAAAAATATTAGTATATTTAACAACTCAAAAGATGTATTTTTATGCATAGTGAAATTAATGAACATGTAATTTTGGTATCAATCAAGAAATTAATGGTATTTTAAAATAATAAAATTTACTAACTACCAATGACATGTACAAAATGGTTTAATTCCAAACTAGATACATGCAATGTAGAAACGAAATTCTTCTAGCATCAATTTGAAAATTATAAATTTTACTGTCTCAGTCTTTTATTTAATTTAAAGTTAAAATATCATCAGTCATTCTTATGCTTTAATCATCAATGTCATTTGCACTTTGTTTCGATTTAACACCAATACAAATTGACTAAACATTACTCTAGTTTAACAAAAATCACATTGCATTAAATAAAGTGTCAATTATTTTTAACTAATCAAGTTTATATAGATCTTAAATAATCAGTGTTCATGACTGTTCCTTCCTCTTCTTTACTAGCTCTATTCGCTTTGCAAGCCACTCTTTTGTGTGTACTGTTTCCATGGTCTTTTCTGCAGTGGGGAAATTTTGTTTACCTCTTTTTCTACTTATCTTTTAGGCTGCTGTGCTTTATACCTTCCTTAACTATCAACCGTCTTCCTGTCAATTACTTTTAACAGTTCCTTCCTCTTCTTTACTAGCTCTCTTTGCTTTGCAAGCCACTCTTTTATGTGTACTGTTCCCACGGTCTTTTCTGCAGTGAGGAAATTTTTTTTACCTCTTTCTCTACTTGTCTTTTAGGCTGCTGTGCTTTATACTTTCCATAACTATCAACCATCTTCCTGGGAAGCAAGGAATCAATTAGTTGACAAGCTTCCAAAGCTGTATGGTTGTACATTTTTAGTCCATATTTGACATTGTGGGTGGCATTGCAGATAGGTATTTGCGTTAAACATGATTTTTCTGTGATTAGAGGATTCAGTCGAGAACTCTTAAAATATTATGGTCAACTAATCGGAATAAGCAAATTGGTCATGATCGAAAAAAATCTCACAGGAAAGTAAGAATGCATTTTAACACTGTAATAAAATGAAACATTTATATATAGTCGACTTTTGGATAACTAAATGTAAAAGCTCAGTAAACCGTTTTGTTTTGACCATGCTTTTGATGGTTTGTTGATTAACCCCATCATCTGTACCACCCCACTAAAAATATATTCTTGTGTTTATATGTTTTGCAAGATGAATCCATTTTTAGATTAAAAAAGAAAATGTTATCAATGAGTGACAGAAAAGCATGTATCACATACTTAAAAAATCTTACTCTGATTTAGAGCTTTTGTATATTTTCCACCCATCTATAAATATTTTTATTTTCTCTCAGAAGTGATTTTTCATACTGTTTCAATCGAATAATTTGGAAGAACATAATCTTATAAATACTTCTGTGTACAATTACTTGAACATAATGGTTTTAGGTGTTTATTATATACCTTTTGTTAGCAAGTTAAAAGTATAATTATCTAATTCAATATTCTTATTATGTTTTCAATCTAGGAGAAATATTGCATGTAACAGGGGTAGACATTCTTGATGAGACCCCTGTAGTTGATATAAAGCCATATATCCCAGACTATGATACACCTTTTTATCAAAGTATGGTAAAGTCCAGTGTGATATTAAATAGTCAGCACCAAAGTTCAGAAACAAGAAGTGTTTCATATGGTGAAAAACAAGAATTTGATTTAACTGCTTGTCATTTACCAGCATACTGCCTTCACAAAAATGATTTAAATGTCAACACTAACTACCCATTCAACAAACATCTTGAATTTCCAGAAAAAGAGTGCAAAGACAAGAAAAGCAAATTTCATAAAGACAACTTTCCTAGCAAAGTCGATTTCTCTAATAGCAGTGAGCAGGATTTTGAAAAGAAATGTAATAATGTTTTGGATCTCGATAGCAAGCCAACAAATGAAAAACTAAACTGTGATAATGTTCATACTTTGTCTATTAATAAAACTTTAGGTAACAAAGGAATAGATTATCCAGAAAATACAGGATATTTTTTAACTTCAGACAAGCACCATGAGATCAATTCCCAGGAACACTGTTCCTTACAATATAAAGTTCAAGATGGTACTGTTGCTGATGTTGTGACAACTCAGGGAATTCCTCTTCAATTAACTGAAACAAGTTCACAATCTCAAATACCAGCATGGGTTTGTGGTGACCATGTTCCTGAATTAGCTGTGTATTTTACCCAACGAACTGAGAAGATACTAGATAACTTTCACACTTACAGTGCCCATTCTTCTACATGTAACTACTGTCTGAAGTTTCTTTCTGGAGCTGTCGAGCTTAAAAAAGTCATTACTAGTATACTTAAAGCAGATCCACGATCAGTCTATAGAAGGATGCATTGTACTGATAGATTATATTTCTTTACAGTAGATACTGCTCATCTTACTTGTTGGTTTGATGACTCAGATGCATTTGTTGAAGTGGTTAACATTAAACCTTTGGCATGTGCACCAACACAATCGACATGAGATTGTATAACTACAGTGGTTAAAATTGGTCTAGAATAAAAGTGAATTGTGATATTTCTGCCATTTAACACAAAAGTAAGATAAATAAGTTATTCAGTAGAAAATGTTATAATTTTGGCTTCCCTAATTGTACATATAGATTTTTTCAATCAAATCCACTAGTTTAACTAAAACATTATTTAACTGAGTTGCCTAAAATTTTATAATGCCTTTAAAAATGAGTGTCTTGCAAAAACATTATTAGTATGACCTCAACAATCTTTAACCTGTACAACTAAAAAAAGTTGAGTTTCTGTAAAGTCAAATTTAGATTTATGCCATTTAAAATAAAAATTCTAGTTTACCACTGGTGGTTTTAGAAATAAAATAGTCTTATACTTTGTAGGACTAAAATTTCTTGTTGACTGCTCGTACCTTTGATCCTGGGGTGGATTTAACAAAAGCCTCAGCAGTGTCCAAAACACTGTCCACTTCTAGAAACAACTGTAGAGTAATCAATAAGATATTCCAACCCTACAACACCTATGCTGCCTAGAT
This sequence comes from Limulus polyphemus, assembly GCF_000517525.1. Lineage (NCBI taxonomy): Eukaryota > Metazoa > Arthropoda > Merostomata > Xiphosura > Limulidae > Limulus > Limulus polyphemus. Next base: position 15,148 of record NW_013671087.1, read on the forward strand.
TTAAATAGCACTAAACCCCTTCTTCAGTTTGCATTATTTGTCTAAGTTTCATGCTTTTAGCAAATAGTTTAAAAAAAAAATGTTTGCCAAATAATTGTAATATTCCAAGCATGATTATAGAAAGCACATCTCAATTTAACGGTAAGTAAGCAGGTTGACAATAACTATTCCAAGCATGAAGCATCATTTTAGTGAGCAAATTGATTTATATAATACAAAGAAAACCAAGTTTACCAACCTCATTTGTTTTAAAGGAAATATTATCAAGACAAGTCCTACATTAACTTGAAACCTTAAACATGATAAATCATCTTTGAGTCAACATGTGCCTGTGATGTTGAAAATATTTTTAATGACTAAACCAAATTTTGTAAATAATTACTGTACATATGCATACTCAATTTATAATTATATTTAACTTTTATATTAGCAATCAATACAGCCAGAAATTCAGTCATTAACCCTATGTTGTGAGGTCAGTCTATAGAACAAAGCTTGTACTTGATAATTAGTTTACTATAATTCCAATTTAATTAGTGCATCTTAATGAAATGTGGTAAGTGTTACATGTATTTAGTACACAAAAAGAACAGCATTTTGAATAAATTATTTCTACTGAAGATTTATCTCTGAATTTAGTTGGTTTACGTGCAAAGTGATTTTCATGTTAAGAATAAAAATACTTTTGATCTTATACTTATCACATTTAATGTGCATAATCTCTAGTACCTCCTAAATCATTATTAATTTATATTTTATCTATTTTCTCTGCCCTAATGACATGTGGGCTTGATTCATTTAACCGACCTTGTAACCATCACAAAGAATAAATTTAAATTACCCCTTTTTTCTTTCTAGAATGACTGCAGGTTCTAACAGATCACAATTATCCTATACAGCTTCAGACTTGTAACAGTTTACATCTATTTTAATTTGTTCTATTGCTCTTTGAACCATGTTTGATTAAATCTATGTAACAAAGCTATAAATCACTTGGTGAGTGAGTGGATTAAGTTATGGTAAACCAAACACTCAACTTTGTAAGAACCTTACATTTGTACCTGACTGAGAAATTTAACTTTTTTTCTTCATACAACCTAAAAACTTTATATTTTAGTTACTTGTATAACAATATACATAAAAAACCAGAAATGTAGTACTTACATCCGTTTTTTTTCTCGGTCCTGAATGAAACTTAACGCTAGTTTTTTGTAACAATGGTAGTAATATATAAAATGATTTATATTTATTTAAAATACAAAGTTATTAACACAAGAAAAATGCAATGACCTAAAACTATTATAATTTAATTGGCTTTGTAACTAAACAACAAACAAGTTAAACTAATGCCATTATAATAATGCTGGTATAATAGGTGACTTCCACCAGGGATAGAAATAATGAAATAAAATTACATTCACTGAAGGGAAAGCTATCGGGAAGATTACATTCCTTCATTAATTGTTGTTATTTAATCTATGTGATATGTTCACTTTCATTGGTCAAAACAAGAGAATATGGAAGGACCATGCATTCCTGATCAGGAAAGACAATTAAAAAGATGAAATTCTTTGACAAAAGTTAAATTCCCCTGAAATGTGATATTTCGATTCTTGTCCATGATAGGAACAATGAATTTGTAGACTGAACAGTTCTATACCTGTCATAAGAACAAGCTATTCTTATAGAAAAATCAGTAAATTAAAATGCATTTGTTGTAAATAATCCAACAGCCAATGTCAGAGAGAATTACTGAAGTTTTTTGGAAAAAAAAAAAGATGCAACAGGAGGGTATAGCATTGTTTGTTTGACTTTCTTATTTATATCTCAGTAAATCAAGATGATTGGAGGCTATAAAATAGCAATATCTATACAACAAATGTATGCTACATCAAACTCAGGACATCACATGGAGTAATAAGAATATCTAAAATGGGTTTGGAGCAAACAAGTGTCACTTAATACAGAGAATTTATTTAAATATTTCCTTTTGAAATTATGAGATTTAAACTTGTATAGTACTAACATTTGACTTATGAACTATATTTTGATCCCAGGTTTATTGATAATAAAGTAGTTTAATTAAAATTTGAATGCAACTCTGTAAAAGGTTGTGACATTTCCGCTATGAACACCACCCATGAAAATAAAGGTTAAAAATTTTAAGTTTTGTTTCACAAGGCAAGATCTTACTGGAATTTGAAAATATTAATTGATAACTCATTTATTTTGATTCTGGTTTACAATGGTTTTGTGTTTGATAATACTTCATTCTTATAACAACATAAATATGTCTCTAAATTAACTAATTTCTTTGTATATCTAACAATATAAATCTTGTATTTAGAAACTTGTGGGTTCTCACCTCTCCAAAAAAATGTAATTTCTGAAAGTTTCTGAAAAACAAGTTGATGTCAGAGTTAAAGAAATTAAATAAAAAATAAGTTTTTGATCCAATTTTGACAGCGTGAACAACAAATTAACAAATTTTACAAAACAAAGTATATGCTTCATTGCAAGAAAACTGTTACTACCAAGTAAACTAGTAATTACTTTTCCTCTTATTTATAGTAGCTTCAATATGTCACAACCTTTAAATTTGTATTTATATATAAGATACAATAAATTTGAGACTTCTAAATAATTTATTTAAAGGCTAACGTTAATCTGCTAAAATGAGTTGCAATACATGATTAGAGTGAATAATTGCAAAACTGATTTCACAAAACTGTCACTTTTTGAAAGTAGAAAGTACAATCTGTGGTATAATTTAATGACATTCAGTGCATGTAAAAATTTAAAACGATGCCAGTGATGAAAAAATGTTTATTTCTGAAATTTCATCCATAATCTTTATCAAAAACCCCCCTTTCTTCCACCCATAGTATAAATGAATTTTAAATTACTATCTTCTAAAACTTAACATTTCAATATAATTCTAGATGTTTTTTTTTACATAAAATACCATTTTTACCTTCAAAAGATCAATAAAAGTATGTAAGAAAATGCTTGAGTATAAGCACAAAGTTATCAGAAGCCATGATAAAAAATAAAATAATAATAGTACATTAGTTGCCATATTGTAAGTATTAATAGTTTAACTGTTAATAAATATGTGTACAAAATCACCCAAGAAATTACTGTACAGATTATTTGTTGTAGTGACAAGTGATGAATGTCAAAATAAGAAATGCAAGTATGAGATTCTCCTATTGTATAAAAATGAGTAAAATGTTTTAAATCAAGACTTCCAATTCATTGGACTTTGGGGTAGAGAGCGTGGAGGGATCATATCTAGTAAATACTGACGCTGCAAATCAGGTGAGGTGAAAGGAGCTTTTCCTAGCATTTGGTAAGAATACGCCTGGGCTAGTAATGGATTAAAAGGAATCATGTGAGCAGGTTGTGGTTGGTGAGGCAAGCCCTGGGCAATCTGGTGCAACTGATGTGCTTGGGCCTGCAAGATAGACTGCTGTGCTGGTGTTAACTTCGGTATTTGCTGAAGAAGAGCAGCTGAATTAGCAGCAGCAGCAACGGCTGCTGCACTGGGATTAGTGGCATTCATTCTTGGAATAGGACTATGGGACGATGGTGGAGGTGTACCACGATTAGAAAATACTGTTGTTGTTGGGGCGGAAGTGGAAGACTGAGCTTGTGTTAAGGGAGAGGTAGAAGGTGGAGGGCTTGGAATAACTTGAGACAAGCTCTGTTCTATTTCTTGCTCCTGTTGCAGAGCTTTGACAAAAGCAGTTTTCAAGCGATTGGTATGTTCTGCTTTTAATGCTTTTTTAATGTTTGAGGTGACACACATTTCACAAATTACAGCAGGATGTTTCTTTCCTGACTCTGTGATTGTATCTTGCCATTTCCAAACTGGAGTAAAATCAGTATCACACTGAATACAGAGAAATGGTTCTGGAGGAGCCCTTGCTGTTTGATTATCCTGCATCATGAAGTCAACAATCTTTTCCAGACCCAAAAGGCATATAAATTCTTGATTATTTGCATTAGGTATAAAGTGCATCTCAGGTGGCGGAGGCTTAGGAGGTGGGATCTGCAGCAATGTTTTCTCTAGTTGTTTGCGGAGAGCTAGCTTAGCCACAGCTTGTCTTTGGGCAGGAGTCTGATTATCCATTCTCTCATTTCCTTGAGTAGTCTGTGGAGAAGAGCTTGCTAATGGTCTTGGCTAGAATAAAAATCACATTCAGAAAAAATATTTGTTACATAATAACCAGTAAAAAGCAACAAACAACAAATTATCTTTTTCTCCAGAAATACCACCTACAAGCTGAAACCACAATAAAATGCATACACCTAAACACCAAATTGACAACTGACATAGGTCCCTGAATGAAGACTAACTTTGTAAGTACCCAAACGAAACAGTTGTACAGTCATACATGTAGACACAAAAACTGTGTAAATATGTTTTAAGTGTATCATCAAGAGGAGCTAAATCTATTAAATACAAATTACCAGAATCATTTTATGGATTTCACTATACAGAATTTTTTAACTCATTTAAGTCAGTTAGAGAAGTGTATAAATTTGATTTTAATATTGAACAGTAAGCAAAGAGAACAAAGTAAAAAAATTAAAACAATTTTCTTACAGGATCCTACTGGTGATGCTTTGGAAAATAAAATTATCACAAAGATTGAGAACTGAAGCCAGTTTAAATAAGTGAAGCAATGTGTTGAGCATAAATTTAGAACATATAACAAAAATCAGTAAAGCTTTTTGTTTTTTGAATTTCACACAAAGCTACTCCCAGGAGGGCTCTCTGCACTAGCTGTCCCTAATTTGGCAGTGATAGACTAGAAGAAAGGCAGCTAGTCAACAGTAATCAGCCAACTCTTGGGCTACCCTTTTACCAAAGCATAATGTAATTGACCATAACATTATAATTCCCCCAGAGCTGTAAGGGCATGTTCACTGACAAAGATTCAAACCCACAGATTGCAAATTGAGCACCCTTACCACCAGGTCGTGCTAGGCCTATCAGTAAAGCTCTGTATTTCTTTTTCCCATGCAAAATGCATTTTTTTTGTCAAAAACTGTATATTTAAAAAAATTTCTGTAGTAAATCTTAGATTTCAAACTTATCAAAAAAATTGCAAACAAATTTATAAAAGTAATGTTAACTACAAGTTCATAATGTGAAAATTTACATATAAATACCTCTATTTTGAAAAATAGTGTATTATATGCTGACTAGTTATTTTGTTTTCAACAGAACAGCTTTCTACCAATGTTATTTCAAACAGCTTTTTAATATTTGTACTTAAAATAACTGTTCAAAGTCAAGTTTCAAACATTTTCCACATAATGGTGAAGTCCAATAATGACATTTTTTAAATCAATATTATGAAGTGTTGAATAATTATAAAGAAAAGACAAACCAGTAAGATATCTCTTTTAAATACAATATATTTAGCTGTGACAACAATATATTAATGAAAAAAAAACCAAAAAATGGGATCCTTTTATACTTAACCAAATATTTTGAAGTTTTTAAAATTTTTGCTCATACTGGTAATTTCAGGGAATATTTCTCTAATTATGTGTTGCTGTTTTTTTTCATCAATAATCCAGCATACTCTGCATAACTAAAAATTATTATAAACTTTAGTTATGTTACACTGTCCAAAGATAAAATGTAATCTAAAGGAAACTGGTGGACATGGTAAAAGACAATTCATGTAGTTTAATTATAGTATTTTGACACTTGTGTATTAAGTTAAATCAAT